>NW_022196905.1:144463172-144468483 GCF_008632895.1 Mastomys coucha | reverse complement strand
TGTTCTTGCTGTCTCTGACTAGAGCTTGTTCCTCCTGTGGGTCTGTAAGCCTGTGTCAGTACTTCTGGAAGTTCAGCTCTCCTTTAGTAGATCCCGGGCACAGATGGGTGAGTTCCTGGGTTAAAGCACTCCCTGGAGGCAGGCTCTCCACTGGCAGGGAAGGGGCAGAGAGGATTGCAGATCCACTGCTGTCACTTGGAGGCTGAGAGGATCCTGTCCCTGCTGCCCTGCAACTTCCCTGTGACTCCTGAGGCCTGTGCCTCCTGGCTTGTCCCTCCTTAGAAAGTCACCGGAGAGAAAATGGCCTCAACTGCATATTTCAAAATAATACATCACTACCAATATTTTCTTAAATGAACATAAATAAAGTGTTTTTGTTTGTTTGTTTGTTTTATATTTAGTAGAGCTTAAAATCTTGGCTCTTACTATGGTAACTTGATACAAGAGTTACAAACATCAAGCAAAGCATTCAGTCTTATTCTTTGTTGTTATCTTACAAACCCCCTCCCAATTTGTCTACATTTCTTTTGGGTATATAAAAACTTTTAAAATATGTAAGCTGTTCTGAAAATCATAGTATAGTGTAGAAACATGAAATAAACAATACTACTAATAGAGAGGCTGAGATAGGAGAAGCAAGATCTCAAGACCATTATGTTGTACACAGCAAGACATTGTCATGAACAAACAAGCTGAAAGTGTATATGGATTGTATAATATCGGACCTATTTCTCCAATTACCAAATTAGAGAGACCATTGGATGACAGTCAATAAATTTATAATTCCTCATACTTTTGGATTTCAATTGATTAGGATATGTTGGTAATATTAATTTTCATATTAAGGTATTAAGAAAAAGTAATTGTCACTCCCTGTTGCTTTTGTTGTAAGAGGTGGAATTAGGTTTGTGTGGATTTGTTAAGAGATTGCTTTCTTGCTTCTTCTAGGGTGTAGTTTTGCTCCTTATATTGATGTTTTCCATCTATTATCTTTTGTAGGGCTGGATTTGTGGAAAGATATTGTGTAAATTTTGTTTTGTCATGGAATTTCTTGTTTTCTCCATCTATGGTAATTTAGAGTTTTGCTGGGTATAGTAGCCTGGGCTGGCATTTGTATTCTTGTAGGGTCTGTATGACATCTGCCCAGGCTCTTCTAGCTTTCATAATCTCTGGTGAGAAGTCTGGTGTCATTCTGATAGGCCTGCCTTTATATGTTACTTTTTCCCATACTGCTTTTATAATTCTTTCTTTGTTTAGTGCATTTGGTGTTTCTATCATTATGTGACGGGAGGAATTTCTTTTCTGGTCCAGTCTATTTGGAGTTCTATAGGCTTCTTGTATGTTCATGGGCATCTCTTTCTTTAGGTTAGGGAAGTTTTCTTCTATAATTTCATTGAAGATATTTACTGGCCCATTACATTGGGAGTCTTTACTTTCTTCTATACCTATTATCCTTAGGTTTGGTCTTCTCATTGCATCCTGGATTTCCTGGATGTTTTTGGGTTAGTAGCTTTTTGCTTTTTGCATTTTTTTTGACTGTTGTGTCAATGTTTTCTATGGTGTCTTCTGCCCCTGAGATTCTCTCTTCTATCTCTTGTATTCTGTTGGTGATGCTTGTATTTACGACTCCTGATTTCTTTCCTAGGTTTTCTATCTCCAGGGTTGTGTCTCTTTCTGATTTCTTTATTGTTTCTATTTCCATTTTTAGATTCTGGATGGTTTGCTCATTTGCTTCACTTGTTTGATTGTGTTTTCCTGTAGTTCTTTTAGGCATTTTTGTGTTTCCTCTTGAAGAACCTCTAGCTGTTTACCTGTGTTCTTCTGTATTTCTTTGAGGGTGCTATTTATGTCTTTCTTAAAGTCCTGTATCAACATCATGAGAAGTGATTTTAGATCTAAATCTTGCTTTTCTGGTGTGATGGTGTGTCCAGGACTTGCAATAGTGGGAGTATTGGGTTCTGATGATGCCAAGTAACCTTGATTTGTGTTGGTTATATTCTTATGATTGCCCTGCATCATCTGGTTATCTCTACTGCTCCTGCCCTTGCTAAATCTGACTGGAGCCTGTCCTTCCTGTGGTCCTGTTTGTGTTAGATATCCTCAGAGTCAAGCTGTCTCTGTGATCTTGTGATTCTGGGATCCTGTGACCCTGGGCTTGTTCGAGGACCTGGGAGTGGAGCTTCTTCTGGGTGTTTTGGGAATGACCGCAGAGTTTGCACCCAAGGTCAGCTCAGGGCCTGGCAGGCCCAGACAGACCGGAAGAAACTTGAGCCACTGGGCTGGCTGAGTTCCTGTGTGCCTGGGTACTGCTTGTCCCAGTTACTCCCAGTATTGGGACAGATGTTGTGTCCTCCTCACCTCTGATGCTGGGCATGTTAAAGTGCCTGGGAGTGGAGTTTCCTCTAGGTGTTGTGGGACTGGCTGCGAAGCTTGCGCCCAAGGTCTGCTCAGGGCACCAGCTCAGACAGACTGGAAGAAGCCTGAGCCACTGGTCTGGCGGAGTTCCTGTGTGCTTAGTCCCACTGGTCCCAGTTACTCCCGGTCTTGGGACAGATGTTGTGTCCTCCTCACCTCTGATCCTGGGCATGTTAGAACACCGAGGAGTGGAGCTTCCTCTCCATGCATTCTTTCTCTGAATTATTGATCAAGGTTATGTATGTTTCTGGCATTGATTGACTTGTCAGAAAGTAAGATTCTCCAGAGTCAGTAGGCTAATTGGGGCAGAAATACGTGCAATAATTGAATGGTATATTAAGTGACACATTAGGGATATGTGGCATACTCTGGGGTAATGTTGGAAGAGGTACCAGACAGAAGTATGACGCTTGGAAAGGTCAGGACAAGCAGCGACAACACCAGTGAAGACCAGAGTGCAAGTGTCCTAGTTTGCTTTCTATTGAGATGATAAACACCACAACCAAGAGCAACTTCCGTTTTTTTTTCAGCCTCCACTTCCAGGTCACAGTCCATCACTGGGGAAAGTCAGGGAAGGACCTCACATAGAAACTGAAGAAGAAACCATGACGGAAGGCTGTTTACTGTCTCAGCCACTGTCCCCTGCTCAGCCTGCATATATAGTCCACCTGCCTGTGGATGGTGTCACCCACAGTGTGCTGGACCCTCTCATCAGTTATCAATCAAGGCAATCTCTCCAAGATAAGGTTGCAGTCCAGTATGATCTGGAAAATCCCTCAGCTGAGGTTCCCTCTTCCCAGCTGATTCTGCTGTGTGAAGCTGACGATAAAAACTAACCAGTACAAAGAATATTCCAGGAGGAAGATGGAGCAAGGTGGGCAGTTTGCACCCACTGGCTTGTTTTGGATGGGAGATAGGTAGGGGTGGGTACTAAGAAACTTCATATACCCCCAAGGAACACTGGACTTTGTGCTGTGGACATAGAGAAATCCACAAAGAATTTACATCAAGATTAGTGTTTAATTATTTAGAACGCAGGCTGGTAGTGTATGGGATGGGTTCTGAAGAGTCCAGGCTGTAGTTTAGTAAGTCCTGTAAGGGCATGTGGTAGTCCTGGAAACTGCAGGCAGATTATCAAACAGCAGTGCCACATTACCAAGGCTTCTGGCTTCATAACCAAGTGACAGTTGAAACACGATGAGAGAATTGGGGCCATTACTGCACACATCCTGTCCACAGACTTGGCAGTCACATATGCATTAAAACTAGGTATTTACTAGTCTGTTATTTTCTCTATCTTGTCCTCAGACAGAAAATCTCCACAAACTACTGGGCAGTTTTATAACAGGTGGGTGGAAACCCAGTTTCAAAGCCTTGATTTCAGGCTTCAGGAAAGAATCGAGCCCAGTCCTGAGAGGAGCATGCTCAAAGGTGACCCGGCATGCAGCCTCAGCAGCCCAGCCTGCTCCAAGGTCTCCTTCTCCCCGCCCTCCCCCACTAAACAGAGAGGGTGACTTCCACCATAAGATGTCCAGAGACTGTCACATGCACCCCCTGTTCAGAATCCTGTTCCTCAAGACCACTGGATGGTGCTATGGAATATGGCTGTAAATTCATCTGTTTTCACAGGCTGGAAAATGCACTGGGCTTTAAACCCGCCCCATTCTCTCCCTTTCCAACTTGTTTTTAAAATAAGAAAGGACACTTATTTCCCACAGAGTTTCCAAGCTCAGTTATTGCATGCTGGGTGGAAGAGAAGCTGAATTTAAAAAACAACAGAAACTATCTGTCTGTCTGTCTCTCTATCTCTCTCTCTCTCTCTCTATCTATCTATCTATCTATCTATCTATCTATCTATCTATCTATCTATCTATGGAATGTAGTAGCCTCCAAATAGTTTTTTGTTGTTGTTGTTTTTTGTTTTTGTTTTTGTTTTTTTGTAAGATTGGACAGATGGGTTATGAAGTTTCATGAGACAGGTATGGAAGCACTAGCGATAGCCATTCCATCACCACCAAAAAAGATAAAACAAATAAAGGGGGCTGGAGAGATGGCTCATCTGTTAAGAGCACATACTGCTCTTCCAGAGGACCCAGGTTCTGTTCTCAGCACCCATGTGGAGGCTCACAACCACCTGTAACTCCAGCTCCAGATAATCCAATACCCTCTTCTAGACTCCACATGCAATAGGCACATGTGATTCACAGACACACATGAAGGCAAAACACCCGTACACACAGAAAATTAAAAGTAAAAACTAAAAAACAACTGCATTTTTGCTAAGAACGTACATTTTGGCTTTGTGCTTTTGAATGCCTTCCTTCCTTCCTCCCTCTCTCCTTCCCTCCCTTCCTTCCTTCCTTCCTTTTTTTCTTTTTCTTTTGTCCCCTGGTCCTAGCTGATAAAGTCTTCCAATGGCTGAGCACCAACAGTCCATTTACTCATTCCCTCACTGCTCCAGCAGGTCACTGTTACTCCTATGAGCTCATTATCACTGCTACTCCTATGAGCTCATTGTCACTGCTACTCCTATGAGCTCATTGTCACTGTTACCCCTATGAGCTCATTGTCACTGTTACCCCTATGAGCTCATTGTCACTGTTACTCCTGTGAGCTCATTGTCACTGTTACCCCTATGAGCTCATTGTCATTGTTACCCCTATGAGCTCATTGTCACTGTTACCCCTGTGAGCTCATTGTCACTGTTACCCTATGAGCTCATTGTCACTGTTACCCCTATGAGCTCATTGTCACTGTTACCCCATGAGCTCATTGTCACTGTTACTCCTATGAGTTCATTGCCACTGTTATTCCTATGAGCTCATTGTCACTGTTACTCCTATGAGCTCATTGTCACTGTTACTCCTATGAGCTCATTGTCACTGTTATCCCTATG
>NW_022196905.1:144426465-144462694 GCF_008632895.1 Mastomys coucha | reverse complement strand
TCATTGTCACTGTTATCCCTATGAGCTCATTGTCACTGTTACCCCTATGAGCTCATTGTCACTGTTACTCCTATGAGTTCATTGTCACTGTTACTCCTATGAGTTCATTGTCACTGTTACTCCTATGAGCTTATTTTACTTCCAATTTTCCCTTTTCCTAACTTCTTTGCCTGCTCTAAGCACAACTTGCTCCTTTCTTTCTTCTTTCATTCATTTATACACACAGGACTACGAAGATGCTCAGTCACAGTGTTCTTCTTATGAAAAAAGGTATCTGTGAAGCAGGAAACATACATTCTGGAGCATTCTCCTGGGAGAAATAAATAAATATCTCACAACATCTTTTAAAGGTTTCTTATCAGACTGTCTTGCCTTTGTGGATACTCAGGAAACAAAGACACATCTGTATTATTTTGAATTTGCCTCTTTGGACATGCGGAACACATTTGCTCTTTAATGCCCAGCAGCTTGGATTTCTTATCTTGGTCAGGATCAGGTTAGCTCCTTGCCAAGGCTTCTTGGCAATAGCTCATTTAACTCAGGATTTAATTTGACTGTATAAATGTATCTCCTTCCCTTGGTGTACTCTAAGCCAGACTACCACTTTCGGGCCACTACTTCTAACCAACTTTCCACTTAGGAAATAGGATATTGCTTGTTTTCCCATTTCAAACAAGCACAGGGTTTTGTCTTGATATAATCCCAGGGAAACCTGCCTCCACCTCAGCTAATTTTGCCCGTTTTAAGGATAGTCTGAACACTTGCCCTGAACCCACCTTCACATGAGCCATGGATGCCAAGCTTCAAGTTCTGGTCATGGCAGGTTGGCCCTCAGCTTCACTGGGGCCAGAGAACTTCACAGGGGCAGCCTGTACAGTGTCAGCAGCTGTCAGTGGGGACCAGATGGACCCTAGAACATCATTCTGTATAGAATCATCAGAGCAGACTCTATCCAGCCTGCATCCTAAGGAACTCACCACAGACTCCTCCCTTCCATCTGGGTCTCCTGGATTCCTGAGGCTTTGCTTCACTTTCAAGATGCCAATTCCTCAGAGGCACCAATGCTCTCTATGCTGGCTCCCCTGGGCTGCTCAAAAGATCTGAAAACTTTCTGATTGAAGTTTCAAACAGACATTCAGGAATTCTGGAATGGCAAGCAAGTTTTACAAAAGTTCTCACAAATGATAGTTGCTATATAGGTTGTACAATAGATTTTTTGGAAAAATTCAAAACATGTGGAGTTGTTTCATATAACATCTTATTGCTTTATCATTAATTTTTATCTGTAGCAAAATCCTGATGCAATTAATTTTTCTACAAGGTTATAAAGGGAAGAGCTTTGGGCAACTACTGCTTGCTCTATTAACTAGAGTTTTCCAAAGAAACCATGTGTGTATGTGTGTGTATGTATGTGTGTATATGTATGTGTGTATATGCATGTATATGTGTATGCTATGTATATATGTGTGTATACATATGTGTGTATATGTATATGTGTGTATATATACATATATGTATGTGTGTATGTGTATATATATGTATGTGTTTGCTTATGTAAGTATATATATATCTGTGTATATGCATGTATATATATGCATGTGTGTGAATATGTATGTGTATATGAATGTGTGCGTGTTTATATGTGTGTTTACCATGAGGTGATAATATCAAATACAAATACAAAGGCTTGGAAGTTCCATCACTTCTTTTCTAAAAACTAGAGACCCAGGAAAGCCAATGGGGGTAAGTTCTAGTCTGGGATCAAATACTTGAGAAGCCAGAGCTAAGATGGTTAAATCCTGACTCCAGGCAGGGTGAGGCAGGTGACCTAGTTCAAGCAGTAGGCAGAGAGAAATCTCCAGCTTCCTGAAGCTTCTTGTCACTTTCAGGCTTTGGTGAGTTGGATGGTGACCATTTGTGCCGGGAAGGAACCTGCTTAGCCAGCTAGATGACATGGTAACACCTCTCATAAATACTCAGAAACACTCCACAAATCCACACAGAAGTAATGTCGGCATGCTATGGCCCAGTCAAGTGACACATGAAATTACTTATCATAAGTGTATTTCTTACCAGACTGGTACCTATATCTATAAACCACACTTAACCTCAAAATATACATAGCAGCAACATTATAATTCTGCCTAACATGATACAATGATCTTACTTATAACCCAAAGTATAATAATGTCTTTCTCAAAAGTGAAGCCCATGGGTAATGTTCTTTTTTTAAACAATATTTAAACACTGTGACATGAAATCAATTCATCTTAAGCAACACTATAAAGGAATGAGACCTCATAAAATAAATATATTTAATATGTACTCATCTCCATATATTATACATGCATGAACATTCATAACAAAATAAAGAAGATATGCTAATAACTCAGTCCTAGGTAACAATCACACAACTGTAACTTGGTCATAGAGTTACAACTGCCATTTCCAGTCTCTGTCTCCTTCTCCATCAGTATTTCCTTTGCCTTCAGAAATATCACCGTCGCCATAGTTGGTCCTAGAGAGTTCGCCTCTGTTCCAGAAGGATCCGAGCAATCTGGAGTCTTGCACACATTAGCTCATTTATTTACATTCACTTATTTATTCTTTCTCTTTCCTCCATTCCCTTGTACACCCTCTCCTCTCCGATACCTCACCAAGTATTCTAGGCTCAGTCTGGCCTTGACTGAACTATGTATCTCATCCAGCCTAAAGTCATGGCTAATCCTTCTGCCTCAGCCTCCTGGTTGCTAGGATTACAAGAGGGAATTCTTTCTCCTACACATCTCCTCCTCTTCCTATACTCTAGGTATCCTAGGCTCCTACTTGTTCCTCAAACATGCCAAGCATAACCTGACTCAAAGTTGTGGCTCTGTCACAACCTTCTCAGAGGCCTGCATAATCAAGGTCCTCATCACCTTCAAGGTTTTGTTCAAACGTCTCCTTAGTCAGCCTAGCCACCTTATTTAAACTCATGTCACATCTTGCTCTGCCCTTTCTCTCCCTCTTTGTTCTGTTTTAATTTTCCTGTACCATTTACCCCCTCTGACTTCCTACAGAGTGCTTTATGACCTCTCTCCACTGTTTTGTTCAGAGATGTATAACATCATAGTCGCCCAATAAACATTCCACTAAATGCATCCATTCATAGGATATGCTGCTTCTTAGTGATTCAAGATAAGACTCAATGAACATCTGCTCTGTGCTCAAAGATTCATTCATACCACTAGATTCGATGTTAAACACCACCAGGCAAAACAGTATCTGCATTTGTCAAGCATGCAACACACCGAGAAATTTAAGGTAATTCTCCCAAGGCTCTTAGTTAATTACCAAGGCATCAGACTTTCAAGACAACAAAGGTGCTAACTTAGTACTTTGTAATTATCAATAGTGAATTTTAATTCATTGATTTACATATCTTAGGCTTTTATAACTAAGCAGCTAGAGAAACCATAAGGGACATTTGAGGGCATCTTGATTTCCCTTTCAAGTTACTTTGCAAACAGTAGGGCATTTACTGTATACTCTATGAGAAGCAGGGAAGAGCAAAGATGTGCAGTAAGAATGGGTCTTGGCTCTACTACACTCTGGATGAGCCATCTAGAGCAAGTCATTGAATCTTTCTGGGTGGCTGCTTCTTTATCTTTAAAACTACTAAAGTAGAATATTATGTAAATGCAAGCACACTAATGAGAAAAAGCGGGTATGTGCACAGATGGTTACAAAGCTCAAGGAAAAAGCAGGGACACCAGAAGTGTGAGTACAAAGTCAATGTCTTTGTTTTTCTGAATGAAAAACAAAGGTCTATTTAGAAACCTGTCCCCCAGTATCCTCTGTCACAGGGACAATCCAAGGAAGGACTCTCTGTAAGGAGTATCGGCTATCAGCAAGATGAATGAAAGGCAGGTGCTCTGAGCTACCAGGGCAATCCTGCACACTCCTTGAGAGTTCATTACCTTCTCTCATAACTAAAGCCAAGTAGTGTGAAGTGCTTTTAAAGGGAGAAGCAATAAATGTAAAATATAGCCCTATTCTGTAGAGAAAACAAAAGCAAAAGTGTACAGGGAGAGAAACTATAGATTGGTCATTTGAAGTAAGGCATAAATCTTTCTTCCACACTGACACAAGAAGGTCAGGGTCTATCATCTTTGCCACCAACAGGGAAAGGTTGTGGGAAGGTCTGAAGACATTAATTAAACCACGCACTGCACAAGTTTGCAAGCAATATGACAGATTAAAGCTAGCAATGGTTACTGGAGAGGTGGCTCAGGAGTTAAAAATCTTTAGCTGCTCTTACAAGGATTCATGTTTGGTTTACTATCTTAGTTATGGTTTGATTGCTATGAAGAGGCATCATGACCATGGCAACTCTTATAAAGGAAAACATTTAGTTCAGGTTGGCTTATAATTTCAGAGGTTTAGTGCATTATCACCATGGCAGGAAGCATGGCAGCATGCAGGCAGACATGGTGCTGGAGAAGGAGCTGAGAGTTCTACAACATGATCTGTACGCAGCAAGGAGGGAGTGTAACACACTGGCCAGATTTGAGCTTATAAGACCTCAAAGCCTGCCCACAGGGACATACTTCCTTCAACAAGGTCATACCTACAACAATAAGACCACACCTAATAGTGTCACTCCTATAGGTCAAGCATCCACACATATTAGTATATGAGGGCATTCCTATTTAAATCACCACATTTACAAAACCCAACTGGTGGTTCACATCTGTCTTTAACTTAAGCTTTAAGGGACATCTTCTTCTGGCTTCTGTGGGTATCATGCAAGGATATATACACTCAGGAATATACATATGCAAACAAACAAACGAACAAACAAAACCTAACTATAACTATGTCTTTCTCTCTTCTATGAGGTTAACTATGTCTTGAATCTACATTCAAGACTCAAACTCCTGGGTATTAACAGGATTCAGCTGTAGATCTGGTGTGTGCAGTTCCTTGCTTTTTTTTTCCAATACAAGAAATCAAGTGACCACTAGACATACATTATAATAGACATTTGCCATAATTTTCATTTTTCTGGCAACTGAGACTCCTTGAAGGTTGAAAAAAACCCTACTTTATAACTTTCCAATAGAAGCTAGTTTCCTGCTGTTTTCTACAACCCACTTTGACCTTCTTTTTGGCATGAGCAGGTGACCTCAAACTGACTCACCAACTAGAAGCCTCAGTTTTAAATATTGAATCAAGATCCAGGTAGGAGCCAGGTGTGGAGCATCTCCTCTGAAGGCAGGGAGCAGTGGTAATCACCTCACTGAATTTCCAGTCACGGGGACATGCAAGAGTGCTGAGTCATGGGAGCATGCAAGAGTGCTGAGTCATGGGAGCATACAAGAATACTGAGTCATGGGGGCATGTAAGAGTGCTAAGTCATGGGGGTATGCAGAAGTGCTGAGTCATAGGGCATGCCAAAGTACTGAGTCATTCCTTGACCACTGTTGGTGGGAATGGCATGCTTACCAAACCATTTTCTTCTTGGAAGGAGAAGAGTGGGCGGTGCTGTTTGTTTTGAGTGTTTCTCACTTTCCCCCATTTCCCCAAGATCATTTCTTCAGTTGATTGGCCGTGATTCAATGTCCTCTTTGTCATCTCTCTCTATCTTTCTTCTCTCTTTCCCTTTTCCTTGTCCTTTCTCTGCCTTCTCTCCTTTCTGCCTTCTCCTGACTCTTCATTATCTTCTGACTCTTTACCTTCTCCCCCAAAATGTAATCGAGACACAGGACAACAGACATGGTTTTTGACACACATTTTAAAGACAATCATGCAACCTGAGGTTATCTCGTTGGGTTTACCATTGAAGGCACTGACATTCCAACAGGATTCAGGGATGGAGGCTGACCACTTTGTTTCTCAGTCATAAAAATACAAAAATATCAGTGCTGGAAACGTGGCTCAGAGGTTATGGCACTGGCTACTCTTCCTAAGGACCTAGGTTCAACTCCCAGAACCTGCACAGCAGCTCACAATCTTATGAAAATATAGTTTTGGGAGATTTGACATCCTCTTCTGGCCACTGCAGGTACCAGGCATTCGGGCAATATACTCACACACCTTAAAAATGATAATTGACAAAACACAAAATGTCATCAGTATTTCTATCTAATGAAACACCTGTTGTGGAAGATTGTGAAAGTCTTGGGGCAGGTGGTGGTGGGGTGAGTGGCAGAGCAGGCTTGGTCTTTTCTAGAGAATCTGAAATGAGAAATAAGTAAACCTAGGAGCTATGAGTTATGAACTTATAGCTACAGAAGTAATGGTCCAATTTCTCAGACTCAATGCATAGATTCTGGGTTAGAGTTCTATTTTTATTGATTTGGACATTGTATCTATATATTTAGTTTCTTAGTAGTCTTAAGAAATAGAAATCTAGGCTTATTCCTAAATATTCAGCTATTGTTGAGTTAAAAACATGGACGTCCTATGTCTATGCTAAAAATAGTTCCCGAAACAAAAGACAGCAATAACAATAAAATACTTTGCAGCTATTAATCTGGACTAAAAATCTATGGAACTATCACAGAATCACTAATATAAGAGTCAAAGCTTTTAGTAACAATAAAGAAACCTGTGGATTACAAGAGATGGTAAGGGGGGAGTTTGGGGACATATCTCCTGAGCCTCTATTTGTAACAGCCTAAAATCTAGGTTTCTCATCTATTGAAGCCGTAGCTGGGTATTTTAAAGAGCTATGACACTCTGGAAGGGAGGGCAACACATTCTGTGTTCTTAACTTTATACCAATCACCAGAGTTTTATTTACATCAGTGGGGCATGGAGGGAATGTAGCATAATTTTACTCAGGAGACCAATGCTCATATATGCTTGTATACTACCATAAAGCACATGAAAAATACTGGAAGTGGAATTGGAAGTAGGAGAAAAGAATGAGATTTTAGGCTTGATTCAATATGTAAACTCAAGCATATCAATTGGCCTCAGCAGCACCTGAATGATTTGGAGGTTTCTGGAACCAGGAAGATGGGCATTTCATAAATCAAAGGGAATGTGGACACAGGAAACCACTTGAAGCAGCTTGTACAGGACTAACTTGAACTAGCAAGTAACCACAGTTCTTTCTAAATTATCTTGAGTCAAAGGGAAAACCAGGGACTGTGGAGAAATAATACAGTAATAATATCCTATGAAATTCAGTGGCTGTCAACCTGGAAACCCCAGAGACCTACACTCCCTTATCAACTCACTCACAGGGAACCCTAGGGCATTATCCATCACCAGCTGGGCTGAAAAGATTGTCATTAATCGTAAAGTCTTCAGGGAATACCCCAATGATATGTGAACTCCAGGAACCTGTTTCTGTAGAACTGGACTTAATTGGGGTGACACGGAAGAGCAATAGTAAGTGAATCCTCCCAGGGAACAGAAACTTAAATTATTTTGCCCCAAAGGATCTCCAGTGAATCACTGACTCTATTTCTAATGGCCCTTTTGGGAAACAGACACATGGAATGAAGTAGGAAGTCTGGGCAAAAAGGGCGCCAGGGAAGAGTTATGCGGATGGAATATTTGAAAAGGTCAAAGTGTTAAGTGCTTGAGTTCCATATGTGCTTTCTTTCCCAGGAGCCCAAAAGCCCAGGGAATGCTCTGAATCAGGGAGGCAAATGGCTGATTTTGTGAATGTCAGTCAAATCTGCCACATAGTTTTTGCAATACTTTCTCAATGATTTCCAACAGAGAGGCCATGATGCTAGAGGTGGCATTTTGACACTGGGTCCAGTAATGTTTTCTATGTTCAAATCCCCTTTGGTTTGTAAGAATATCATTTTATTGATTCTAGAAACCACCGGGCCATTGACGTACCACTATAGCCTATCAATGAGCTTGAGCTGACTCATTAAATCAAGCTTAAAATCCCATTGTTTTCTCTCTGTCTTCTACCTTCAAATATGTTTACAATACCTCCCTATGCTTTACAGTTCAGTTGGCTTTATCTTCCTGAGTTCGTGACTCTCTGAAATGTGTAACTGTAGCTTTGAGAGTCTGGAAGACTCCATTTTGTGTTAATATAGACAGAGGTTTGGCAATATGTCTCAAGACTCTTCTATTAGTGACTATAGTAGAGTATTTATTGAGTGGAAGCTGTTGCTGTCACCTGATCTTTTTGTGTCCTTTAATCACAATAATAAAAAAGGCAGGATTTTGGAATTGTCAAGTGATATAGTTGATGCTGATTGGCAAGAGTAGAGTTGATATCCTTTTTGTCTAGAGAGGAGTTTATCTCCATGCTGGGTTTTGTGGATGGATTCATGCAGTATGCATATATTTCTTCTTTAGACCACATCTTCATGCAATGGTATATTTTGTTTTTTTAAAATTATACAGATCTACTCCATATATTTAAACTAATAGTATGCTTGTAACAACCCCACATCTTCATGTAATGGTATATTTTGTCTTTTAAAAATTATTATACAGATCTACTCCATACATTTAAACTAATAAATAGTATGCTCGTAACAACTCTATTCATGTTGTTGTTTTCAATGTTTGAACTGCTTTGAAGATGCTTCTAGAAATCACATATTTGTGCCCCTTGGGAATATGACTCTCTCTTGTAGATACAAGAAAATGAATGAGTTGGTTGAAGAACACTTAAGAGTACAACTCTTGCTGGGCAGTGGTGGCGCACACCTTTAATCCTAGCACTTGGGAGGCAGAGACAGGCGGATTTCTGAGTTTGAGGCCAGCCTGGTCTACAGAGTGAGTTCCAGGACAGCCAGGGCTATACAGAGAAACCCTGTCTCAAAAAAAAAAAAAAGAAAAAAAGACAAACAAAACAAAACAAAACAAAGAAAACAAAGAGTACAACTCTTGGGACTCCTATATTACGTTAGAGTGGAGGTATGATGGAGTGAAGAAGCCAGTTTCTTCTAATGATCTTATCATCACCCAGGGCTCTTCCAGTGATTGAAAGACCCAGGTCTGGATTCCTTAGGGAGCCCTTGGTGCCACCAATGCCCCATCAAAAGTAGTCATTTAATGACTGACTTGATTGAATATGGTTCTAAATTTGACTAGATTAACTATGGTTCTAAATTTAGGGTCTTGGTTGGTAGCTATGTGTCTTGTCAAATTCTGTTCCTTATGTTCTATTGATTGAACCTTAGAGAAAGAATTTACTTTAAGGACATGTTTCTCCCCTAGATCTGGAGGTGAGATGAGCAAGTAACATCTGACCTTGAATCCTAGGGCTATTATTCATTTGGACATCACTACACAAGATAGTTTTCATTGTTTGATGTTTAAGAAGGAAGTACATTTTAGAGAACATAGAATGAACTCTAGGTTTCATAGCACTGTGTCTGATTCTCAGCTGTCTCACTAAGAGCTGAAGTGGTTGAAGTGGATCACTCCACTTGCTCACAACCATCTGTGTAACGGGACTACAGGGGTCTTCTTCCTAGGCTAGGTCTAGGGAATAATATAAAGGCAGGAAAATTCACACCTTATGGTAGGTCTATTGACAAGGCAAAGGTACAGAAAAGCAATCTTGGAAATGTATTTGTCAGGGGTGCAGAGGTGACTCTGTAGTTCTGAGTTCTTATATGGGACCAGAGTTCAGTTCCTAGTACACACATGGTAGCTCACAAGTGTCCATAACTCCAGTTCCAGGAGATTTGATACCCTCTTCTGACCTGTGTGGATGTGACACAGATATAGTGTGCATACATACATGCAGGCAAATAATTATACCCATAAAAACTAAGTCTTTTTTAAAAAGGCATTTGTCCAGGATGTAATATCAACAGACCAAAGTTCCTTGTGTTTCTACACAGTATCAAAGAATGAGAGGAAAGGAAAACTGAGGAAATATTTTTTCAGTGGAAAGAATGGCACATCCAGTGATGTTAACCAAAATGTGAAGGATGTGTACAATGAAAGCTAAAAGCAATGCTAAAAGAGGTTACCAAATGGCAAGCAGCCCAAGCTCTCAGACACTGTCGTGTAATACAATGTCAGCACTGTCTATGCAATCTATAGGTTTAGGGAAATTATGATCAAAATTGGTATGACAAATTTACAGAAATCAAAAATATGCTTAGAATGTGTAAAGACTCTCAAGGGACCTTAAATAGCCAAATGATATGAAAAAACAAGAACACAATTGAAGGAGTCACACTTCCTGAGTTCAAAACTTACTACAAAGGTAGAGTAATCGAAACAATGTCAAGGGCATAAAGACAGATGTATTGACTGTAGGAAGAGAGCAGAGAGTTTAGAAAAGGTCCTTGAGATTTATAGTCAAATTGTGTTTGGCAAGGTTACTAGGACAATTCAATGGGAAAAAAATTAGCTTTACATCAATAATTGGTGAGGGGAAAGTTAGACACACATAGGACAAAGGACAAAGTTAGACACTCATAGGACAAAGGACAAAGTTAGACCCTAAGTAATGGGACTATACATGCTATAGACTATTACAGAAAATCAGCTCAAAGTGGAGCATACATGTAAGGATAAAAATTGGAACTACTGACTTCTAAGAAGTCAGGCTGAAGGAAATGCAGAAGAGAGGCTGTGGATAAAACATGGGCTGGGGAGATCTAGGCAAAAGAACTCAAAATTTCAGTATTGAAATGTATCTATTGTAGAGCATAGTGACTATAGTCAGTAACAATGTACAATATAGTTAAATGTCTTTAAAATGATTTAAATTGTTCTTATCACACATACTTGCAAAATGAAAGCACTTGAAGTAACATTTAGATTAGTTTGCTTGATTTAGCTATTAAACAATGAATGTGTACCTCAAAAGTAATTCTGAATATGATATATCTATATCTATTCAATAAATAGATCTATATTAACTCCTATCTGTCAATCTTAGAAGAAAACAGAGAAATTTTTCCTGATATTGGATTTGGCAACAACACTACAAAAATCACTAGAAAGAAAACAAACAGCCAAAGTAGACTTCACGAAAATGAAAAATGTTCGTGCACCAAAAAAATCATTTACAGTATAAGAACCACCCATTAATAAGAACTATTAATAAGTCACATATCTTAGAATAAATTAAAATCAATTATATATAACATATATAAAACACCTCTATCTCAACAAGAGAAAAAAAAACCTAATACACAAATTAGAAATGATCAAATGAGTTCAATAAACACTTTTTTTCAAAGAAGATAACCAAATGATCAATTTGCCACTGGAAAAGATGCTCAGTGTCATTGATCACAAGGGCAACAAACAAAGCCATGAGGAGATACTATCTCAGGACCATTAGGGTTGTTATTATCAAAGGAGAAAAAATATCAGAGTAGAGGATATGGAGAAATAGAAGAACCCTTCTACATCATTCATGGGAATATAAAAATGGTGTGATAACTATGGAAAATAGACCATGGTTCAAAAAATTAAATATCAATATGATCTCCAAAAGCCACACATGGGTTTATAATTTTCCTAGTCTGCTTTCTGATGCTTTGAAAAAAAAACACCCTGATCAAAAGCAACTGGCAGGGAGGGGTGGGAGATTTCATTTGGTTGACATTCCTGGGTCAGAATCCAGCACTGAGGGAAGCCAAAGCAGGAACTTAAAGAGAAGCTTGAAGCAGGAAGGCTGCATTCTAATTCGCTCCTTCTAGCTTTCTCAGCTACCTTCCTTACCCTGTCTAGACCTACTGGCATAAGGATGACAGCTAGCCCAGTGGGTTGGTCTCTCCCAGACATGGCCGTAGGCACCAATGGAGGCAGATCTTTCGTTTAGCTTCCCCCTTCCCAGTGCGTTAGTTACTTTTCTGTTGCTGTGGTAAAACCTCATGTCCAAAGCAATTTATAGAAGGAAGAATTTATCTGGGATTATGGTTCCTGAGGGATAAGAGTCCATCATGGCTGAGAGGCATGCCATGGCTACATAGCAGGAAGCTGACATATCCCATTTTGAACTGTAAGCACAAAGTAGAAAGAGCCAATAGCAAGTGGTGCGAGACTCTAAGCTCTCAAAGCCTCCAGTGATGCGCTTCCTCTGGCAAAGCCACACCTTCTAACCCTCCCCAAAGAGTGCCACTAACTCGGGACTGAGTACCCAAACACTGCAGCATATGGAAAGGACAATGTTCGATTCAACCACCACAGCCAGTCAACATCCATTGACTACCCATCTATTGGTTTGATTTCAATTGCCCGTTGTCACAGGGAGATCTGTTCTGGTTGACATGTTTAATGCAACATTGGGTGACAGGTGAGAGAAAAATGACAGCCATCAAATGATTGATGGCCTGTTATAAGCAACAAAGATGTTTAGAATGTGTAGCCCACCTGGAGATATATATATATATATATATATATATATATATATATATATATATATATACAATTCTAAGTGTGTACTTGACTTAGTAAACCCCTATTACTGACTTGGACTAAGCTTAAGTCTGGTGACACTTAACTATGAACAAGTTGGCATGAAGACAGTTATGGCTCAGGATTCTCTAATACTCTGATACACTCGTAGGAATTGTGTGTGCAAAGCCAGTTTTTATGGTGCCCTTGTCCAATGCACTTGCTTGGATTTAGCATCTGCAACAGGAAACCATGAATGAAAAAGTACTAGCACCCTGTTGCCTCTGCAGACATAGCAGACTTCACTGGGAATTCCAGGGACAAGGACTCTTGACTTCTTGGCCACGCCCACCCAGAGTGGCTTTCCTCTCCTGTTGAGTGGGGTATGAGTCAAGTGCCAGTCTTCTGTATTTACCAGGACACTATAGGGTGTTTGGTATCCTTTCTTGTGTTCTGTATGTCAGTAGGATGGAGAAGAGAGCAATTGTTTTCTGCTTCTATTTTCGAAATTACAGTTGCTTCACTAGCAAGTAGGTCTACAGAACCTATCAGAAACCATCTTCCTTGGAATGTGTGTGGCAGTATTGGACCCTCAGAGAAGTTATGTCCAAGATGCTCATTATTTCCCGTTGTTTGCATACCATGCACTTCTGTGATTCTAGATGGCTCAGCTTTTCTAGATCATCATGCAAACTAAACTTACTTTATTTAAATAACTACCACAGAAATAGTTGGCTTTACCAATGCTTCCTTCCAGCTAAGCTTCCTGCAGGGTACGCAAAAGAGGAAATCTGGACTCCAGGGTGACATTGGTTTTATTTGAGTTTGGAGTGAAATAAAACACCATAGATTTCACGGAATAGAAGTGAATGGCTCTCCAGGGTCTGCGAAGCACGTCTCACAAGACAAGCTCGGAATGCAAAGCAAATAGTTTTGTGAGACGGAATCAGCTTGCAGATGAATGAAGGGAATGGTTAAGAAGACATTCTACAACCCAAGCATTATCCTGCTTCTCCCTCTTTTATTAGTAAATTTGCACTTAGATAAATTCAGTAGTCTATGTGAATAAAATAATTTTGTGGATAACCGCATTCTCTGGCATCAGTTATAAATACTGATATATTAGTATCAGTGGTTTCACCACAAGATTTGACTGCAGAATATGGAGAAATCAGGCTGGCACAGAGCAGGAGGCTCCCTTTCTGGTGCCTGATTTAATAATGCTGAAGTGTACTTACTATACAGACTGGGGGAGAACTGTAGCTGACAGTATTAATCTCGGACCCTGCATATTGCACTACCAGTGTGCAGTGGAATGCATTCACTTGTACAGCAGTCGTATGACTATTAGTGGGGGCGACCAACTGTGTCCCAAATGGATTTAAGGCCTGTGCCACAGGAGGGAAACCATGTTTGCTACTGTGATCCAGTTCAAAATCCTGTGGCTAGCTTGCCATTAGGATAGCAGTCCCACGCTTGGTCGTAAATGAAGGAAAATAATCAGATATCATTATTTCCTCAGAGGCTCAGGGGCATTGCAGAGGAGGGTGTCTGAGAGCCAGAAGGAGGGATGGGATGCTGTGTGACTATTTCCTCCGAACTGAAGCAAGAGGACTCACAAAGCTCTCAAGACCTAGGAGACTCGGAAAGCTTGAAAAACTGACTAGGCTTACGAATTTCCGTTAGGGTTAAAATAAGCCACAGGCAGTTACTTTGGGAGACAAGGCTCTTCTGTAGAGTGGTTGGAATGCTGTGTAGGGAGCTGAAAGGACACATCCTCTGACAGTTATCAACGACACTTGGGAGTGGGTGGGACCCATTTTGGTGATCCAGATGCCTTTGAGGCGCTAATGTTCCTGTAATAACCCCTTACCCATGATCTTGCAAGAAATCTCGAGACACTCTTTGGAACGCAGTCTGGCAAGATGACTCAGTAGGGAAGGGTGATTTCTGTCAAGCCTGCCAACCTGAGTTTGATCTCCATATGATGGAAGAAAGGAAAGAGAGGATTAGCCGCCATAAGTTATCATTTGATCTCCACATGTGCACGGTGTCCCACACAAATAAATAGAATATAAAACTATACACACATCTATTATCACATTTGGTTCACCTTAGAAAGTTAAATGTTGCTTTAAAGACAGAAAACATTGTTTAATTCTGCACATTAGTCCATTAAGAGAAAGACCAGAGTTCTCACCAGAGACCTAAACATGTTCAGTAAAACTCAGCACTCTTTATAAGAACATATTGGTGCATTTGCACAAGAAATAAAACACTTAAATCTGAAATTCATTTCCAAACACTAGTACTAATATTGTTACTGTTCAAATTTTAGAAGCTCTTTCATTTATAACTAAGAACAAGCCAAGGCTATTGCTGTCTTTTCAATGATGAATTGATGGTCCAAGTTACACACACAAACACACACACACCCGCATACACACATACACACTTGTGTACACACAGATATAGGTACACACACACACACACCTCTCGTCCTTTTCTGAATTAGTTCTTTGAGGATTTTGCACACTGTTTTTAAGCATCACTCCTCCCAGAGCTACCTCCCCTTCTCTACCCATCCACCTTTGTGTTCTCATCAAGTACGGGTTGTGTTGCTCATCTACTCTTGGATGTGTGACCTTCCACTGAGCATGGTCAACCTACCACTGGTTACACCCTCCTCTCTCATCAGCTATCAACTACCAATAGCTCTTCATTGTGGGCAGGACTTCCTGCCCACCTCTCTTCTCCATCTGGGATTTTCTGGAGCTTGCATAGGTCTTATGCCACACTCTGACAGCTGTGAGTTGCTATGTGTATCTGCTCAGTTGTGTCTACACAGCACCATTTCCTTGCAGTCAGCCACCACCTCTTACAGCCTCTCTGTCTCTTCCACAATGAGTCCCGAACCTTAGGAGGAAGGAGTGTGACATAGACACCCCATTTAGGGCTGAGTGTTCTCTCCTTCCTGGATCCTTGACCAGTTGTTAATCACTGGATGAAAAGGCTTCTCTGATGAGGCTTAGGAAGTTATAAAGAATCTGTTATTCTTAGAGAATATTAATATACAGAATATCCATAATGACTGTAAGTTATTACTAGATTTAATATGGCGGTTTAATAAGATATCTGAATATATCCACAAGCAAAATGTTCATAAAGCAAAGACAGCTAGAAAATATGATTTCCTACAGAGTGTATTAACTATTTTTCTGTTGCTATGATAAAAGACTATAACCTAGGCAACTTATTAAACAAAGTGTTTAACTGGGCTTATGGTTCCAGCAGGTTAGAGTCCAGATGATGGAGGAAGGAAAGGGACAGGAACAGCGAGAACTCATGTCCCTAACAGCCAGCAGGAGGCACAGAGACAGGAGCCTAGGAATGAATATGGCTTTTGAGAACTCAAAGCCCTCCAGTGACACACCCCCTGCAATGAGCAGGCCACAACTCTTAGTCCTCCTCAAAAAGTTCCTCGAACAGGGGACCATGCATGAAAGTATACAGGCTATGAGGGCCATTCTCATTCAAATCACCATAAAGATATCATTTATTATAGCCAAAAATGTTTTTCAAAGGATCATTAAAAAACAACTCATGAAAATTGTGTAGGACCATCACATGGACTATATTTAAAGGCAGTAAGGAAATCTCACATAAATGAAGAAATATGCCCTGTTCATTGAAGAAAGATTCAATACCATAAACATGCCAGTTTCATTCATATAGGTCAATAAATTTGAATCAGAGCCAATAAAAGCCCCAAAGTATAACCTGATTATAAAATATGTGGGGAGAAAGAAAAGGAACGGGAATAGCCAAGAAATTCTCAAATAAGAAATCAGAGGTGGCCAGGTGGTGGTGGCCCACGCCTTTAATCCCAGCACTTGGGAGTTCGAGGCCAGCCTGGTCTACAGAGTGAGTTCCAAGACAGCCAGGGCTAAACAAAGAAACCCTGTCTCCAAAAAGAGAAAAGAAAAGAAATCAGGAAGTAGGTTGGAGGGATGCTCAGTGGTTAGGAGTTCACACTGCTCTTGCTGAGTTCAGATTGCAACACCTAAATTACACAGCTCACCAATGTCTGCCACTCCAGCTCTAGGGGAAAACAAAACCTCCGGTCTCCATCAGTACCTGCTTTCATATGCGCAGATCTATTCAGAGACACACATGTACCCCTAAATAAAAACAGTAACTCTTAAAAGTTTCAAGAAAGATCAAAAGAACTTGTTCTCCACAAACCTGATCGCAGTGAAGCAGGAGGTGAGAAACAGGAAGAAGGAAAGAAAAGCAGATCCCAGAGCCATCCATGCAGACAGAAGTGAGAAAGGAGCAGGGCTGGGCAGAGGTGGAGATGTTGGGAAGGCCCAGGTACACTATGGCCCGTGTTACTCCTGTGTGAAAGGTGACACACAGCTCAAATCAAATTCAGCTAGATTAAAGGTTTTTTAAAAATATTATTCATTTAATGTATATGACTACACTGTAGCTGTCTTCAGACGCACCAGAAGAGGGCATCGGATCCCATTACAGATGGTTGTGAGCCACCATGTGGTTGCTGGGAATCGAACTCAGGACCTCTGGAAGAGCAATTAGTGCTCTTAACCACTGAGCCATCTCTCCAGCCCCAGATTAAAGTTTGTTTGCATTTTTTAAAAGATTTATTTATTATTATACATAAGTACACTGTAGCTGTGTTCAGATGCACCAGAAGAGGGTGTCAGATTTCATTACGGATGATTGTGAGCCACCATGTGGTTGCTGGGATTTGAACTCAGGACCTTTGGAAGAGTAGTCAGTGCTCTTACCCACTGAGCCATCTCCCCAGCCCTAGGTTAAAGTTTTAAGTTTGAAAGAAAATAAGATGATTTGGAGGACAACGTGTGTGGGGGGGTGCCATTTGACTTTGGGGGCAGAAACATACTTTGTTGAGACAAAAAAAATAGTTATGTACATAACAAAAGGGCAGACTGTGATACACTTAAAGGAAGGAAAAAGGAGTCTTGTTAATAGGGGTGATGCCATAAAGAAAATTAAGAAGACAACTCACAAGCTAGACCCTCATAGCACACATAGTAAAAGGAATTACATCCACAACCAATAAAACATTTCCTATGAACTTACTGGCTTTAACTTACAATGACTAGTATAGTGTTATTTATATAAAGAAAAAAAAGTCCAAATGAGAAGTATCACACACAGTGTCCATGGAAAATATATAAAGGTGTATATTGCTTGTGATGAATAATCTTGATATTTTGGTCGTTGCCCTCACCTTTAAGGGGTGAGCCATATCTCCGGCCCAGTCATGACTAATCTGGATTGTTAACTTGATTGTATCTGGGATCAAGCGAAATGCAAACTACTGGGCGCTCCCGTGAAAGCTTTTCTCACTCAGATTATGTGAAGCAAGAATGTACACTCTAAATCGAGGTGACATCTTTTAGTGGCAGCCTACATAAAAGTGGCCATTTTTGGCTGCTTGCCCACATTCTTGCTGGCAAGTTCATCTACCTCAGTGGTTCTCAACCTTCGCAATGCTCCCATCCTTTAATATGGCTCCTCAAGTTATAGTGACCTCCAACTATAAAATTATTTGCATTGCTACTTCAAAATGTAAGTATCTGTGTTTTCCAATGATCTTAGAAGGGTCAGATCTCAAAGGGGTTTCAACCCACAGGCTGAGAACTGCCTGATCTAGACTGTCACTGAGACATTCATTTGCCAGTATTAGAACTAACTTCAGGATTCCAACAGAGGAGGAAACCTAGTAAGAGGCCTGGCAGGTAAAGGGTTGAGGTCAAGATAGCTGGAACATGCAGCCCAGACAGAAGAGCGGGAGTATTGCAGTGCCAGGAACAGGGGTCATTGCCACAAGACATAAGTCGGAAGCAACAAGGCTCTGGAGGTAATACAATCTCAACCAAGCAGTGACTATTCAAGAAAAAACAGACTTTGAGCTTTCTGGGGCACCAACACATTCTAGGGTATAGTTGTTAAATACAGTCAGTCCCCAGAAACCCCGATCCCACCAAAACAGTGGCATCTCTTCTCTTTTACATGCCTTTACATGTACATCCTTAGGCAGAGCACATACTTGCTAGGAGACATCACTGTACCACAGACATCCCTGTCCATCCTCCCTCTTGCTCCAAGCAGCATCCACTCTTGCAGTACCAGCTTGTGGAGTAGGCCAGTTGATAGTTGGCCGGAGGTGAAGCCTTGCATCAGTGACCTTGGCTCAAGCAATGGAACCTTCTGGGACAACAGGTTGTATTGAGCCATAGAGACTTTTCTTTGGCGTTAGTAGTACAGAGTAAGTCTTATCTCAGGAAGGAAAAATGAAGCTGATGATTGTGAGTCTCCACACTAGGACTGGGAATTGAACCCGGATCTCTCTCAGCAAATGCTCATAATGGCTGAGCCATCTCTTCAGCCCACAATTTCCCTGGATTCAGAGTTTAAAGCATAAGAAAAACACTTTCTGGAAATGTCCTTTAATGACTTTTGTTTCTGTATGTTTGATCTGTTTAGGTGTGTTTTATACATACCTCGCCTTGGAGCCTTTCTTGAAAGGTTTGGGGGTGGCTGGGGAGTTACAGGTTTTATTCTCAGCTGATCAAAGCAGAAACAAAGACGCCCCTCCTCTCTTTCTCGCTTGTTTCAGACTATTAATGAAGT
Organism: Mastomys coucha; assembly: GCF_008632895.1. Lineage (NCBI taxonomy): Eukaryota > Metazoa > Chordata > Mammalia > Rodentia > Muridae > Mastomys > Mastomys coucha. The sequence continues at coordinate 144,443,671 of NW_022196905.1, read as the reverse complement.
GTGGTGAATGCTAAACCATGCCACTCCAGTTGATGATGAAAGTGGTGGTGTTTTGGGGGGATTCGGGGGGGGGGGAATATAGAGTTGTTTACTGCTGTCTGCCTCTTAAATGTCAGCGCGTTTGAAAGGCTCTTGTGTGGGGAAGTCGCGCTGCATATTAATCAGCCAAGGCACTGAGCAGCAGGCATCAAACCGCCCGCGGAGATGGCTTGTGGGGATGATTCTCTACTTATCTGGGAGCTCGCTGAGATGATGTCCTGGAATTTGCATTTTTTAGCAAGCTCTCCAGGCAATTTTGTGACATTTTCCTTCTAAATGATTTTAAGTACCCTTAAAGAGGCAGCATTTTTGTGACCAGCTCGGGAGTCTCTCTAAACAGAGTGTTAAAAGCTGCAATTCACAGGGCCCTAAAGATTGTTGGTAGTCAGTAGGAAGAACTTGCTGGTAAGCTGGAATCAAGCCCCAGAGCTTGTGAAAGGTGGAAGGAGAGGACTGACTCCACAAAGTTGTCCTCTGACCTTCCCAGGCATGTCATAGCATGTGTGCCCACACTGTACAGCACACACCCACATATAAGTAACAATAACAATAATAACAACAACAATAATTTTAAATGCAATGCACAGAGATAAAACTTATAGCATTCTCTGAAATAGTTTACAAAGTGGCTGTACATTCTGCAGTAATGTCAGCTGTCCTTTCTTCTTAGCTATGAACCTTGATCATTTTCTACAGTGTGTAATTTCAGCTCCTGTAACTGCTGGCTTTTCTACTCATGCCCAAGTTCCCAAAATAACAACTCTGAGATTTAATATTTCATGAATCAATGCCTAGGCCAAAAGCTCTGGCTTGTCCCCTGAATAGCTCATAAATTAATTATCTGCTTATTCTATTCTAAGTCCTGTCATGTGGATGGTTACCTCTCCTTAGTTTCATGTGACCATCTCTTTCAGGATTTGGGATAAATCTCCTGACTCCATCCCATAAATCCTCTCTCCATACTGGAACTACCACCCCCCCCTATTTCCTCCCTAAGCTAATAGGCCAACAGCATTTTATGGACAGGTGATGCTTCCATTGCTCAAGAGAGTCTCTCTGCAAGCTGACCGACTACACCTGTGTTTGAAGCTGGCTACAGTACTCATTTCTTGTCCCTTTGGCAGTGTGTATAGTCTGACTCAATCAACTGGCTGGAATGTGGAGGGGAGGCTCAAAGGCAGTATCTCTGGCACGTCTGTTGGGTTCTAGAATGTTCTCACTGTCCTCATCCTTCAGACTCTGAGCATCACTATTCAGAGCCCAGCTGCTCTCTCATTGACTGCCATGTCCCTGAGAAGAAACCTTTCATTCTTTATGTTGTGGGAACCAACCCCAACTTGCCCAGGCACTGTGACCCCGCTTCAGCTCCACTTGGAACAAGCCAACCCAAGATAAACCAACCCAAGACAATAGCTTAAGTGTAATTGTCCCAGATTAGAGTTTTCAAAGTGGGATCAGGCAATCGGAAGGCATGAAGAAGGAAAACCCCACCTTAAGGGGCATTGTAATAATTGGGCCTCAGTCAAGCTCCATGGGATCATGGCAACTTTATCGGCTGTGCTTTAGAATGGTCATCTAAGCCATAGAAGGCTAAGCATGGGCCAGTCATGCCACCTTACAAATCCCAAGAGTTGATTCTTGTTGGCTCAGGCTCAGGTTTGGTTCAGGACAGGTGATCCCAAGTGTCTGGTCTTTTATGCCATTAATTAGGTGGGCCTGACATGGGGCAAAGCAGCTGTGTCTGAACAATAGTACAGAGCTTTGATATTTCCGTCTGTTGTGAGGAGCAACCTGCATTCCAGGAGAGAATACCTCGTCTTAAGGTACTAGGGGAACCCACGTAGCAAAGTCTTTTGATAAACTTGCCTAACTCACATTCATACTGACAATAAAAGCATTTGGAAAGTGGCCGAAACATCAACAGATCAATGAAGAAGTATCTATTGAGGGACTGAAGAGGTTGCTCAGTGGTTAGGCACACTGGGTTGGATTTGATTCCCAACTCTCACCTGGTAGCTTCCAACCACCTGTATGTAACTCCAGTTCTGGGGGAATGAATGCCCTCTTCTGGCCTCTGTGGACACTGAACATACGTGGTATACAGAAATCCTGTAGACAGAACACTAATATACATAAAATAACAATAAATTGTGGTGGTTGCAAGCAGGCATGTTAGCTGAAGCTGCAGCTGGGAGCTCACAGCTCAAACCAAGCAAACTGGAAGCAAACGGACACACTGAGGCAAGGAGCTTGTGGGAGCCAGCATTTAGCATTAGACTGCATAGCAACATCAGACCAACCCAGGTTCTCTGCAAGAGCAGCCAGCGCTCTAACCACTGAGCCATCTCCCCAGCTTCTGTGAAGGTATTTCTGAAACTGAGAGATTGAGTAGGGCAGAATATGAGTGGATTTCATCCAATGTGTTGAGGAACAGAAGTGAAGTGAAAGCCTGAAATAAGGGAAAATTTGTTCTCCCTGACAGCTAACCTCAAAACTGGGCCATCGGTTTCTGCCTTTGGGTCTGAACTCTAATTGGAATTTACAGAGTTGAAACTTTAGCTTTTCAGGCTTCCACAAGACCATTGGCTCTCCTGGGTCTCTTTGACCTCTATAATAATACGAACCAGTTGCTGATAATAAAACAACAGTTTTTATTACATTTTATTACATGCAATATGGCACACCATGCACGCACACATATGAATCTAACTCTGTGTCCCTCTTGTTGGCCTGCTTCTGGCGTTCACCCACATTGCCCTAGTCTGCTCTGCAGAGTCTACAGTGTTGACATTTGGCTGAACTCTCCACAGATATGAACTCAAAGTGGATTGGAGGCTGTGGGACAGTATTGTCTAAAAGACACACAAACTACCGCAAAAATATGTGTGTATCTTGTACTCGGTCTTCCAAAATATTGAGCTAAAATTTCTTATTAATTTTGAAGAAATAGATGTCACTAGTTAGGAATTTTTAAAAGGAGATCTTGACTATAGACAGCATGTCATCTATAGACAGTATATCACTTCGTGGTTTGAAATTGTAAAGTGTGGAAATGAAGTGAGCTTGAGGGAAGAGAGCCAGAATGGAGATAGATGGTCAAGGGGCACTTTCTTTTAACATGATCAAATATGGCTCTGTCACCCTGATGAACACAACTTCTGAGCTCCAGCTAATTGGTCCCTGTGATCCTTCATAAATATGATTCTCTCAGGGTGACCAAATGCTTTGGTGAGGTGTTAATACCCACATGCTGCAAAAAACAGCTTAAAAATCATCTGCCCTGCTACCCAGAGAGACCCAAGAACCAGAGCTCTGCCTGTGTCAGCTCCAGGCCTGTGTCCTGCTCCCCACATCTGTACAAGGAGGCAGTCCGAGAAACCTCCTCATTGTGTCTTGGGAAAGTGAAGTAATACACAGAATAGTGCTAAAGTGGGTGAATGTGTAACTGCAGGTCTTTGTAAATTATTATATATTTTAAAGTATTTTCAATTAAAATAGAATTATATCACTTTCTCTCCCTTTCCTCTCTCCAGTAACCATCTCTTGAATCCCTCCCACGACAACATTCTTCCCTCAAGTTGATGGCTTCATCTTCTATTATATTTGTTATATATATAACAAATGTAATATATATATATATGTATGTATATATATATATAGGCTCATGTGCTTTAGAAGTACATTGCAGAGAGAGAGGGAGGTTCCCTTCCAGAAGTCATGTGACTCTTAAAAACAGCTCTTCCATGGATGACACAGTTAAACCAGAACAGTGTTGTTGGGCAGTGAGCACTAGTTAAGGCTTGGTCCTACTCGGTCCACAGGAATGAAGAGAGTGGGAGCCAAGATCAGTGCTCTCTTGGGTCACTTTGCTGGCTGAGTGGGGTTGACTGTAGTAATCCATCATGAGTGTCCTCTATCATTTATGACAGAAGTCCTCCCCACATCTCCATCCTTAGAGCCATCCCTTTGGCCCAGGTTTTCCCTCTGGAGGTCTCAAGCACCTTTGGTGATGAAGGCATATGTGTGATGCAGAGACCTGAAGGTATGATGGGTAGTGGGCATCTTCTCTGTCTTGTGAGAAGCGCATCCGTTCATCTTGGGGATGTGTTCCATCCTATTCCATATTGGGCACCCTTTTCTCACTGAGGAGACCACATTGCCTTTCATGAGTTTGAGAGGAGCCATTCTTGGAGGCGTTCACCCTTTCCAACAGCAAAATATTCCTGGCCCTGGTAACACAAGTAAAGATGACCAGCACAAATTCATACCTAGCTCTGACCAGTTTAACAGCCACAATTAGCAGGACACATAGAGAAGCAAGAAGACTCAACACGGACTTTCCATCTTAGGAAAGATGTCTGCTGTGCCTGAGCAATGGTCTAGTCATTAAGAGCACTGACTGCTCTTCCAGAGAACCCAAGTTCAGTTCCCAGCACTCACTTGGCAGCTCACAACCACCTGTAACTCCAGCTCCAGGGGATCTGATGCCCTCTTCTGGCCTCCACAGGCACCTGCACTTATGTGTACATACCCACACCTACATATAATTAAAAATAATAAAAAATCTTTAAAAAACAAAAAGAGAGAAAGAGAGAAAGAAAGAAGGAAGGAAGGAAGGAAGGAAAGAAAGAAAAAAAGAAAGAAAGAAAGAAAGAAAGAAAGAAAGAGAGAGAGAGAGAAAGAGATGTCTAACCTCTCCATGGTACCTAAGAGCAAATCACACCTGCTCACATGTGTTTAAACTCTGTGACAATGGCTCTGAATTATCAAGTCCTAGCTATGAAGTTTAATAGTCAGGTGGCCACTGACCCAAGTCTGTCTCCCTAACTCCAAATTTCTACATAAGGAGCAGTGATCTAACTTAGTGCACACATGAGCCAGCACTTGGTGTAATTGTACCTTTTGTAATAGTCTTGCTCTAAAGCAGTCACAGGCAGAGGTGGTCACAGGCAGCCAGCTGATCAGGTCATTCTCAACGCAAATGAACAAATCCCTTGCTGTAACACACATACAATGTTTCTGTGTTTTAGTTCCTCTGGTCCCCGGACTGCCCACACAGCAGCATAAAACTCTCAAACATCTGGTTCTGATGTCTCTCCATCCCTTAACCATCCTTTGTACAAATAAACTCTATTTAAATTTGTCTGAAAGTTTTCTTTTTAACACCAGATAAATGAATATTATATTCAAATCTAATCCCTAATTTTTTTTGGTCATTTTAATTTCCAGGTTTTAGTATTTTAAAATAGAAAAAGAAAAGATTTGTGTTTGCAAATACATAGCAAGGTGTTGTTAGTCAACACTGCAGGGGGCAAAGTTTCCTGATGCTATGGTAATGATAGAGCCTTCCTTTGTCACTAGTGAGGGGGTTAAATTAGTGTCACAAGATATTGAAATATGAAAATTAACTCTTGATTCTCCAATAGCATATCCTCAATCTAGTGCGACTAAGATTGCTACTATTCCCCCTCTGTATTGAAGAGTGAAGATATTTATTTCAATATTATATTAGTCATTCTGGGCTACTGTAACAAATCATTGTAGGTCGAGAGGCTTGCAGAGAACAAATACTTCTCAGTTCTTGATACTGAAAATATGAGCTGAGGGTTCCTGTATAGTCAGGTTTTGCTGAGCTCACCTGCCCCTGGGCCCATTTGGGTTGTCTCCTTGAACCTCGTGGTAGAACGACGTAAAGAAAATCTCTGGGGTCTCTTCCATAAGAACACTAATTTCATTCACTGAGACTCCTACTCCATGACCTCATTTCTTCTCATTCATAAGGCTTAAACATCTAACATTATCACACTGGGCATGGGATTTTGACATAAGGATTTTGTTGGCAAGAGCAACACCAACATCCAGTCCATTATAAACATCTAAATATAAATTCATCATATGGTATAAAATTGAAAGAGTTCACTAGCAAATACCAAAGTATATATTTCCTCACCTGGATGCAAGTAGGAGAACTTACAGGAAATGCAAAGTACATTAGGTGTCAACCCCACTCCGACAGGTTCCTAAATGGGAAAATCGGAACCCCCCCATGCCCCTCGAATAGAAGGCAGTGACCACGTTTCTCAGAAAGCGTAGGAAAGACAGCTACTTGCATTTAGAACTCATGATCCAATCTCGCTTCCTGAATACATGTCTGACATGCAAGATGCAGCTTTGGTTCCAACTTCATCATAAACCCTTGTCCTCACTCATACACACAGCATTGTCCCTGTTGCATTTTGAACGTTTCCTTGAATGATCCAGGAATCTCCTCCAAGCTCCTGCCCCAGAGGGATGAACCTCATGCTCCAATTTACTGGCTGTTTCTTCTCTGCAGAGCCTTCTGAGGTTCAACCTCCCAGGACAGGAGAGCCACGAAGATGAGTCCTTTTTAGATAAAGCAGAGCCTCTTTCAGGATTGATTTGTTCTCCCCTCGCCTCTGAGGAAGTAAGGGAAGGAGTCAGAACCACAGCAGGGAACTGGATCAATACTGAATTAAGGGACATTTTGTGGGTGCGAGCACGTTGAGAAGCAAGGTGTGCTCAGCACTAGTTAATTCCGGTAAATTGCTTATTGGGCGTTGTTAATGGCTCTCTGGGTGGCCTACAAAACCCAGATTTTCTACTTAAATGTACATTGTTATCTCCATGTGGAGAATTTAACTGCCATGTGTCACGTCCTTTCTATTATTCAGACTCTGTCAGCGGATCTGTCAACAGCAGAGTAGGCCATTGTCAGCACTAAAGTCGTGCTGCTTTGCAAGCACGAACCGAAGACAAGGAGAGAGTAACAGCTTCAACGCTACCAGTAAGGTCATGTTATTTGAAACATCATTACTTATTCCCAGCAAGCTAAAGCTACGCCCCATTTGTAACCTTGTTACAGGGTTTTTAGGCGAAAAGCCAGGACCTTGGTAGTCCTGACAAGCTTTGCTCTCCCCTCCCCCTGCAACCCCATCCTCCATGTACCGATTCCAGATTGTGAAAAGGAGAAAGAAGGTATATTTAATGCGGCCACATTGGATTGAGAAGAAGAAAGACAATCCAACTCTTTCTCCAGAAATACTCATATAGGATTCAGGTTTAAGTAGCTGGGGAGAGATAAACTTAATTCAGCGGCTCTGCCTGGTTATGGTATGGTCCCACTCATCCGTGGTTCATTCTTGCCTCAGCTCTGGATCTGTCCTACAAGATGATATGAGGAGCTGTCGGAGCTGTGTGAAATCTCTCCCTGGCAGCAGGTGCCTCCTCTGACTGCCACCAGGGCTTCATCCCTTTCCTCATCCTAGCGTGGGATGCCCAAGAGAAATTTTAATTCTTTGGGGATCCATTACCTCAATAGTATGATGGCAGAAGGGAGGGGCATAGATGTGTCCCTATGATGGCAGAAGACAGGGGCATAGATGCGTCCCTTCGGAATCTCTGTTCTCTTTCATGATGCCTACAGTTCCCTTCTTTCTGCTTCTAGTCCTCAACTTTGAGGATTATGTGATTTTTTTTTCACCTTGTGTAAAAACTCTTGAAATATGTCCATGTTTGAAATAAATATTATAAACAGAATACAAGTTGGAGCCAAGATGAGACAACACTCAAGTAGTGTCGAGAAAGCATGAACAGGAACCTCTTTCTTTATAACCTTTTGGCTTTAGTACATTTGGAAGGGACAGCACAAGCAATTTAATCACCCTTCAAATTGACGACATGACTTTGCTTTCTTCCCGGTGAGACTTACCAACTCAGCACCTTCTCTGTTGTGTAAGGAGTGACCTAACCCAGGGTCTGAGTGCTACTGTTTGTAAGACTATGATCTGTAATTTCATTATGAAAACAGAATCGAAAATAGGATCTTTGACAAACACATATATACAGTTTATATGGGTTGTAACCTTAATAAAATCATACATATATATGCATATATAATGCATAGATGTATGTATAAAACTGCAAGACATATATACATGCATATGGCTTTATTAAGGCTATATATATGTATATAAAAGGAATTTTGGATGTATATAATTTAGAGCTATTTTGCTTTAACTTAAAGCATTTATCTTCAAAGTATAAAATGCCTTGGCTTTTTACTTTATTTGTTTTTAACTTTTTATTGGATTTAGATGTATGAAATGAGAATTATCATAAGATGAAAGTGATGAAAACAAGACCCAAGGAGAAGAGACACTCACAAAAAGAGCACTACAACTTTATCAGTCACATGACTAGTCAGAAGACATGCACCTACAAGTAAATGTGGACAGCAATTCCTGACAGAATGTAATCAAGAATGTAACATTTCTCATAATGCTAATCCAATCAATCATGACTCTTTTCATTTTAAACACAGTGCAGAGAAAACCAAGATTGGATTATAAGGTAATTTTATGCTGAAAATAATTTCTCCTTTGCCCCCAACCCCTCCAATTTCCGGGCAACTGTCCCTTACTCATAAATAGTCACACATATATAAATATAGAAGCTAGAGATCTGCAGAGGGGAGACCATGCAGTGATTGGTCATCTTTCTGAACCTGGGTGACTTCACTGAATATGATATTTTGCAGTTCCATCTATTTTCATGCAGACTGAATAATTTCACTTTTTTTATGGTTGGATAAAATCCTTTTTTGTGTATGTACCACAGTTCCATTATCCATCCATCATTTGAAGAACTGATGGGCTGCTCCGTTTCCTTGCTACTGTGGCATGAGCAACACTGAACAGTGAACTCTGATGAGCAAGTATCTCTGTGGTAGGATGTAGAACCCTTTGGACAAACTCCCAGGAGTGGTACGCAGAGCTGGGTCACTTGATAAGCCTAGTTTTAGTGTGTTGAGAACCTTCCACACTGATTACCACAATGGCCACGTCAGTTTGTATCCTCCAAGGGCAAACAACTGTTTCTCCTTCCCCACATACCCTCTAGCATTTGCTGCCATTTGTTTTCTTGGCTAATAATGGAAGTGCAGCAATGTTGAACACATTTAAAAATATGTATTGGGCATTTGCATTTCCTCCTTTGAAAACTTACTGTTCAGCAACTGTTGGGCTGTGTCAGCCTCCCTGCTAGGGTCCCAGAGTGCCAGAGCTGCACAGGGGAGGCAGAACACAGTCCGTGATAGGGGCCCCAGCCAGTGTTCTTATGAGTGAGAAATAGTGAGATCTGGAATGGATGCTGTGGTTCTCAATCTGGTGTGTACCCAGATGCTGCTGAGGATCGTGGCAAGTTAAGAATAGGGGCTGTGGGTTCTGGTGCTTCCACCAGGCAGGAAGGGGATGGCTGAGTCTGGAATGGGGTGGGATCTGATTTGGTTCTGAGTGAGCGCTGAAAGTATGAAGGGGCTTCAAGAGAGGCCTTCTCCTGAAGATTTAGGCATGGCTATTATGACGAAGGACTCCTCTGTGGAAATCCTTGATAAAGTAGATGGTCCTTGCTTGTCCAAACTGCTTTATTTTATAGCATATGTGAATGCATTCACCTTACTCAGGGTGAACCTGAGATTAAATACCTTTTGTGGGAAAGGATGCCCAGGAAGGGAACTCATTAGCTAAACACTCGGGGCCTATCTAGATGCCTCACTAGCTTGGACAACTCCAGGGTTTTATGCTACCATGACCAATTGTCATGGTCCTCTCTGTGGGGTGACATGGTTACATGGTCCAGGACAGGTAGGGCTTGGCAGGGAGCTGGTCCCATACTTACTGTTCTCAATTCCAAGATTCCTGGGGCAGGTGGAGGGTGTTGAATATGTTTCAGCTTTACCAGGTCTTCTGTTGACAAGCAACTGGATCCACCTTTACATTTGGATTGTTTTCTTTCAGATCAGTCTTTTGAGTTCTTTGTGTATCAGTTTGTAACAATGAAATGTGTCTCAGATGTTTATTTAGCTATCAATGAGATGTACAGCTGGTAAAGATATGCCCCCATTCAAAACTCTTCACTCAATTGTTTCCTTTGTTGTACAGATTTTTAGTTTGGGGGGGTTGGGGTGTGTGTTTCATCTGTTGATAACTGGTCTCATTTTCTGAGTAACCAGAGACTGGTTCAGAAGGACCTTTCCTTTATATTTTGGAGTGTGTTTCCCACTTTTCCTCTACCATGTCTTAAAGTTTCCCATGGTTCCGAGTTGCTGTTTGTGTAAAATAAGAGACAAATCTCTAGAGCAGTGGTTCTCAGCCTTCCTAAGGTTGCGACCTTTTAATGAAGTTTCTTATGTTGGCGTGACCCCCCCCCACACACACACCTTAATGTAGTTTCTCATGTTGGGGTAACCCCCCAACCATAAAATTATTTCGTTGTACTTCATAAAAGCAATTTTACTACTGTTATGAATCATAATGCAAATATCTGATATGCAGGATGTATTTTCATTGTTACAAACTGACCCAAAAGGTTCTGGACCCACAGGTCGAGAACTACTGCCCTAGCTGCATATGGATATCCAGTTTTCACGTTTCATTTATATGAATTTATTGACTGTAGAAATTCCCTGGTAAGTGGAATTTAATAAATGTGTTCACAGTGACCCATCCCTGTGTCTTGAGAGACAGGGTTGTGATACAGATATTAATTACAGTTAGGTCCCAGCATTTTACAGTTTCTTGTTCTTTGCATGTTGGCCAGTTGTAAGTCTCTGTCCACTGCAGAAAGAAACTTTTCTGATGAGGGTTAGAGATGCGTCAGGACTCTTTCAAGCATATAACTGCAATTCATAGTTCTTGTGTTAGCTCTTATACCACAAACGTGTGTCATTTCTATGGCCTATTTGGGGACATGGATTCCACAGTTTGCCAGTAATGTCATGTTTAGCATGGCCCTTCAGCAAGAGGCTCAAAGTTGTGTTAGGTTCCTAGGTATGGGGTGTATGCGCTCATGAGGCTCATAGAGAAGATACATTGTTTGAAAAGCTTCATTTCAATATGATTTTAGTGGACTGGGAAGTCGGCTCAGTGGTTGATATCACTCTCAGCTCTTCTGGAAGACTTTGGTTGATTCTCAGCACTCATACGGGTAACGATCATCTGTAACCTCAGTTCCAGGATATCCAGTATCCTCTTCTGGCCTCTGAGAGTTCCAGGCATGCACATGGTGCACAGACATACATGTAGGCAAACACCTCATATATGCTAAATAAATAAGTTATTAAATGTAAAATAGTTAAGCTCCTATTATAATTATCCCTAAGAAGTGACTTACTGGAGTGATGAGCCTGGAACTGTTCAATGGTCTTACTTTATTTTTCTTTTATCATAGTCTCAAGAAATGATGGACAGAGGTAACATCTGAACCTAGGTGTCCTGACTCACACGCGCATGTGGTCATTGTGTCCTTTACAGTCTAAGTCAGAGTCTAAAGTCAGTTCATAAGCCTGAACATTTAATACAAAACTCAAGAGTAGGGCTAGACATGGCATTCAGTGGTAGAGAGAGCACTTACATATCCAGTATGCACCAGGCCCTAGGTTTGGTCCTCAGTATATCTACGCTCACGCATATGTGCACACACACACACACACACACACACACACACACACACACACAGAGAGATAAAAGTTAATAAGAAAGTCTTGGAAATATAAAAGGATATAAAAATTAAAACAGCTCTTTGGAATGAGAAAAAAATTACATGAATTTCTCCTAAACTTAATCAAGAAAGCAGGAAACTAAAAATGCCAACAATGTCACAAAAGAATTATAACTGGTGCAGAGGAGGCAAAGATGATTAGAAGATGATGTTTTGCAATAGTAAGATTTACTCCCTCCACGTTTCCAAGAAGCTCCAATAACCCACATCTTGGAGACAGGGTCCTTAGAAGAGTAACAACATTAAAGTAAAGTTGATAGTGTGAACTCTCACCCAGGATGTCTCATGGCCTTAGGGCAAGAGAATATGTGGAGAGAAAGATATAAGAGAACAGGAAAACTGTGTGAAGAGAAAGGGAGATGACAGCCATGGGCAAGGATGGAGAGAAGGGATCCCGGGATAGATCCTTCCCACGATCCTCACAGGATCCAACCTGATTGTACCGCACTTGCAGAATCCAGAGCTGTGAGGCAATATGCTTCTGTTGCTTAAGTCACTTGATAGCTCCTTTTTTTCAATAAGGTGACCCTTTGTTCTAAATGTAGTCATACTTTTGGCCTTTTAGGTTGTTTTTAAGGTACAGACTCACTGTGTAGCATTGGCTGTCCTAGAACTCACAACATAGACCAGGCTGGTCTTGGATACACAGGGATCCATCTGCCTCAGCCTCTTAAGTATCTGCATTAAAGGTGTGTACCACCACACCCACCTCAGTCCAGCCTTTCTAAATGTTTTAATTAACTAATTTATTTTTACTTTCATGCCTGTCTGTCTGTGTTTTAGGGGTTTTATGCATGTGAATGCAAGTGTCCACAGAAGCAAGAAGGCTTGGATCCCCTGAAATTGGATTTATGGGTGTTGTGAGCTGCCTAACATGGGTACTGAGAAGCAAGCATGTACAAGGTAGCACATGCTCTTGATTGATGAGCAAACTCTCCAGGCCCAATGTGCTTCCTGTCTTTTTTTTTTTCTTAATAAAAAGACATTTAATACAATTAGTTTTCAACAACCCCTTGGTGGTCCACATCTACAAACAAATCCAGCCCAACCCCCTCCAAATTCCACCCCACAGAAAAGCACACACTTACCAGAATTTTTAGCAAGTATGGTTTGGGAATTTGTTTTGTTTTGTTTTTTAAAAAGGCCCCCAGGGCAAGTTATTTACAGTTTAACTGCCACTGTCAATCTGGACCTGGACAGAGACCGGGACCTCTGGCGAGCCACAGATGCTGGAGAGATTTAGATCTACCTGAAGAACCTCGTTTCTGGCTCTTCTCAGGCACAGGAGACCTACTACCAGAACGGGACTTGTTTCGGCTCCGGCTCCTGCTCCTTGATCGGCTGTAAGACTTGCTCCTATGAGAACAGGATCGGCTATGGGACCTAGGGAAACTCCTGGCCGGAGATCGTGACCTGCTTCTTGACCTGTGCCTTTTGCTGCCTTCAGTTAGTTTAATTTTTCTCCCGTTAATTTCCTTTCCAGAAAGTTTCTCAATAGCATTCTTTAAGTCACCGTTAAGAGGCAAACTCAACTACGCCTTCATTTAGTTTAGGTCGATGTGTATCCGCAAAGCTTACTTCCCCAGCTTGTCTCATGAAATCTTTGAGATCCTGCCAGCTGACTCTTGAGGATAAATTCTCAATTATCAGTCAGTTTTCTGTTCTTACAGGTGGAGCATTTCGTCTATCATTTCGAGGTCTGCGACTGCTAAAATGGTCGGAGTATCGTCCTCTACCTCTTCCACCTTGAGACTGAGCCGGAGCATGCTCAATAGTAACCCTTTCACTACAAAGTCCTTTCCCATCAAGTTCATAAACAGCATCATCCGCATCCCTTGGGTTTTCAAATTTCACAGAGCCAAAACCTCTTTTCAAATCAATATCTCTGATCCATCCGTAACCCTTGAAGAATCTTTCCATGACTTTCTCCCTCGCTGCTGGATTTAGTCTCCCAATGAACATCCGACAGCCACTCAAGATGCCCGGCTAGTGTTTCTGGACAGGGTCTGTGATGCCTGAGACCCGGAGAGGTTCGTAGTCTGTGACGCGGCTGTCTGCCTCCATACACACACGAACTCAACTCCTCTCAAGATTTATTACTATACATAAGTTCACTGTAGCTGACTTCAGACACACCAGAAGAGGGTATCAGATCTCATTATTGATGGTTGTGAGCCACCATGTGGTTGCTGGGATTTGAACTCAGGACTTTCTGAAGAGCAGTCAGTGATCTTACCCACTGAGCCATCTCACCAGCCTGCTTTCAGTCTTAATATTGAAAGGCAGTCCATTACTTTGCCACAGCGGATTATAGCATTGGCTCTGCCTGAAGGATGGGCAATCCAAAGCACCTTAGACTTTCTTTCACACGTTTTACTTTGAATCCATTTGAATGTAACTAAGGACGAAGCACCTCTTTCCCTTGAATCCCTGCCATTTTCCTGTTTAGGAGGCCTTGAGAATCCACAGTCACTGTGGCTACTATTTAAAAGTGGACTTTGAGGGTCTAGAGAGGCAGCTCAGTAGTTAAGAGCACATATTGGTCTCCCAGGGCACCTGAGCTGGAAATCTGAGAGCTCTGGTCTTCCACAGCACCTGCCCTCAAATGCCCACACCCCTCCCCACACATATACACATAACTTAAAATAGTAAAGTGAATCTTTAAGAATGGATTTTTGATAAGGAAAAAGACACAGCTGTAGGTCAAAACAAATGTGAGGCTAGGCACCCACAGGAAAACGGGTAAGCTCTTCTAGGCTGGAGGGGAGCAGCTTCCTTGGCAGCTGGGACCCATTGGCTCCAGGGAGCCTCCTGGAGCTATCCCCTTCTCATCAGTGGGCTCTGTTGTTTTTCTTCCTAAAACCCACATGTGAGAATGAATGCCTGCCCTGGCAAAAGAACACTTTGTTCTTCAACACAGACACTCCCTGAGAAACCTGACAGCAGACACGTAACCTGTACTTGGACATTCAACCCGAGTAACACATCAATCCTTGTTTCCTTTGGTCTTGCCACTTGCTCAGTGCAGCCAACTTGCCTCTGACCAACTATATTGGTGATTAAGGTGGTAGCCACACATAACAAGATTTCTAAGCTAGAGAGAACTTGGTAACATCTGGCATGCAGTAACATCTGGCATGGAACAAAACACCTCCCATTGGCAAAAGCAATCCTCAGGTCAGGTCTCAGAAATTATGGACCTTGTGGCACTCAAATCCCGTGAGGGTGAGTCAGAAAAATACACTGAGAATGACCAGACAGGATTTTAAGCTGTCTCCACAATTTGGCCCTGACCCTCCCAGATTCCATGAGCAAAACTGACCTGGAAGAAACATGTTGCTCAAAGCAAGTAGAAGCGTCACGTTCAGTAAGGATAACTGGGGTTTGAGGTCAAGAAGACCAAGTTCTGGTTCATTTCTTCCTGAGTGACCTTAAGAAGATGGATTGTTCTGTCTTGCATCCATAGTACATCTACTTTGCATATTACAATGCGACTTTGCATTGCACCTACTTCAGAGAGGATCTGCTATACATGACCATGGTTTTAAACTCCTGATGTGCCTGGCCCATAGAGATTAACAGAAATTAAGGATGTAAAAGACTGGGGTGAGAGCTTTAGTATACAATTCAGCACTTCCTAATCTTTCTTGATTTTGGTGTGTGTTTAGAGGCACAGGATTCCTGTCGTAACCAGGCTGGTAGGAATGAAAACATTCTAAAGAGACACTTGTGTCTGTCAATCTAACCATCAGACTGTTGAAACAATAGACCCCAAAGAAGTAGGGATTTCCTTAGGGATCTCATTCTGAGAGGAACAACTTGTCAGACCACCTTACAGTGGTCTGACTGAAGCCCAGACAATGGTTTGGTGGGTGGGTCAACAGTGGGTGGGTCAACAGTGGGCAGACAGTTTGATCAGGATTGTTTAGATGTAGAGATTCTCAGCCATCTAGTTAATCTTTAATCTCCCTTCTGGACCTAGAAGATGTACATGGATATTCACTGTATCTCTTTGTCTCTCTTCTCAATGTAGCCATACTGAATAAAATCTCTTTTTCTGCTCTCCATTTTTAATTTGGCACTTTTAATCAATTTACTGAGCCAAGACCTTGATAGAGATTTATACAAATCAAAGTTGCGAACTAATAGCTTGACCTTTGGCATTAGCTTGGTCTGGGATCATAGGTGGCACTAAATTGAACATGGACATGACAGAGTAGTCTGAAGAATTCTTGCCCTGCCTCATGACCAGGAAGCCAAAGACAGAAAGAAGAGAAATCTAAATTTCATTATCCTTTTGCATGCTTTCTATGACCTAAGGTGATCCCCTAACATCCTAAATATTCTATAACATCTCTCAGTAGCACCATCCAGGGACCAATAACTTCATACATGGATCTCTGGGGAAAACATCAACATCCAAGTCACAGAAATGGCAGGATTCATGTTAGAAATTTCCAGGAGCTGATGCCATGAGCTAAGTCTCAGAGGATGAAAAATAGGACCATCTCTGGGAGGCTGAGTAGGTATGATTGAAATGGATGACAAGAGTTGATACTGGAGATGTGGCTTTGACAGAACCATGGGTGAGAAAGACAGACATCCTGGTCAAAATGTTGTGCGGGGATGAAAAATATGATGTCAATACTGGTCACTATAATAAGGTCAGAGAAGCAAGTCACCAGAAAGAAAGTAATCACTGCCTGCTCTTGCCCACACTGTACCCCTCATCAGGTGGGCCATCATGCTTTGATGAGCACAATGATGCAACTGGAACATGTTCAGGAGGGAAAATTATAAACCTTTTCACCCAAAAAGAGTTTGGCAAGCTGAGGGGAGACATGATCTCTTAAGAAGATGGTTTGGTCCACAGCAGCTGCTGGAAAAGACAGAATGGGACAGAATCAAACCAGTTCCATCTGGCATCACATTCAGGGAGATGAACAAAGACAATTAATGAAGGCTACAGGAGCATATGTTTGAGTGTGATAGGATACTGCTCAACAGTCAGAAATGACCGAGTTTTCCTGTAATTCTCACAGTCACGTCCTGTCAGTCCCACCAACGACCGACTTCGGAAAAGTGTAAACATAGCACATTGCATGCATTAGGTTGATGCTCTGATAGAAGCAATAACCATTACTTCTAATGCATGTGACATGCTATATTTACATAAAAGCAGTATGTCCTATCCACATCACATCAAGAGCAAAAGAAGGGAGATGGCCCATTGGCAAAGCACCTGCTACCCAAGCATGGGGATATTAGTTTGATCTCCAGAATCCACATTAAAAAAATCCAGAGGCAGTATCATGTGCTTATAACCCCCACACTGTAGAGGCAAAGAAGGCAGATCCCCAGGCCAGCCAGTCTAGTCTAATCATCTAGCTCCAGGGCAATGAAAAGGCCCTGTATAAAAAACACAAGATAGAAGGCACCCAAAGAAGGCACACTCTGGCTTCTACTCCTTATACACAAACAGGTGACCACCGTCCCCATATACACATAGGCAAACCCCACCCCCTTACACACATAGGCAAACCCCACTCCCTTATACACATAGGCAAACTCTGCCCCCTTATACACATAG
>NW_022196905.1:144420989-144426374 GCF_008632895.1 Mastomys coucha | reverse complement strand
GCAAACCCCACCCCCTTATACACATAGGCAAACCCCACCCCCAACACACATAGGCAAACTCTGCCCCCTTATACACATAGGCACCTCACCCCCATACACACACAGGCAAACACCACCCTCTTATACACACATAGGTGAACCCCACTACCATACACACATAGGCAAACACCACCCCCTTATACACATAGGCAAACTAGCCCCTTATGCACACATAGGCAATCCCCACTCCGAAGCACACACAGGCCAACCCCACCCCCTTATACACATAGGCAAACCAGCCCCTTACACACACATAGGCAATCCCCACCCTGAAGCACACACAGGCCAGCCCCACCTCCTTATACACATAGGCAAACCCCACCCCTATACACACTTAGGCAAACCTGAGCCCCTCACCCACATAGGTAAACTCTGCTCCCTTATACACACATAGGCAAACTCTGCCCCCTTATACACACACAGGCAACTCCCACCCCCATATACTCACACAGGCACCCCACTCCTGTACACATATTTGCAAAAAAACAGCAGCAAAACAAAGAGTGAAAATTCTAGAGGCTCTTGTATTCACGAGGGGTCCTAGTGACAGTAGTGGAAGATTTAGGAAATGACTCATTGTACTCGCTTTATTAGCTTCTTCTAAAAGGTAGAAATATGGCTGACAATAAAAACATTCCAAGGTCATTTGGAAACAATTTCTTGGGTTTGTTTTTGCTTTCTGTCCGTAAGTCTTCCTTCCACAAGGAGCATGGCAGGCTGTTCAGACGGAAGTCATCCGCCTCCTTTCTGCCATTGCCAGAATGTTCCCACCTGAAGAACTGGACTTACAGGATCTACCAGGGCAACATTTTTCGTGCAGAGAGCCAGAGGGCTCAGCAGTAGTTTCCTGGAGCATAGCAATGAGCTGTCCATTTCAAACCTTCTCACCAGTATGAAATCTTCTGTCTCAAAACCAAATAAAGCAATAAAAATACTCCTAGTCTTTCTTTCAAATCTCACTCGTCAATGTGACCATCTTCTGGGATAATGCTATCTGTGTATATATGATTGTGGCGGGGGGAGGATGACTTAAAACCATGTATGAATTCGAAACAATGAAGTGTCCTTTCAATAGCTTCAACAGTATCCTGAGTTATCAGAAAGCCACCAAAGGCACTGGAGATGTGACTAGACGGGAGAAATGTGTGCTTAGCACACACAGAGCCCTGCCTGGCTCCTGATCCACAGAACCACGCAGAAAGAGCAGAAGTCTTCTACTGTGTCCACAGCTCAAACACAGACACAAATGGATCAACAAACAACAGAGCCGCCCTATTGCTTCCACAGCTAAAGGGAGCTAGAAAAACCGTGGCTTTAAAACTTCCCACCATACCAGATTTCAGCACGCTGCTGTGAGTTGTGGGCATCAGCTGAGTGTGTGGAATTGAGCCCCCAAGATGGTGGGTAACTAAAGTAAACAGGTTGTCTGAGTTGCGGTCAATCTCAAAGCTAAGCACGGAGCAGAGTCTACCTGGACTGGTCTTTAGGATGGCATTGTCCAGAAAGAGTGCATTATATGAGTGTAGAAGCAGTGTATACATGGGATTATGTAGTGCAAACTAGTCAGATTAGAAGAGACAAGAGAGGACTCTACAAAGGCAGAATCAGTCCATGAGTATCCAAGAAGATGCAAGCTTTGAGAATCCTTCAAGGCTTAGCTATTGAGATCCCGGTAAAACACAGTATCATTGCTAAATAGCTATGAATGCCCTTAGTTTCCCCCAAAGGCTCTCCACTTGTGGGAGTGGCAGTGCCTAGGCAGAAGACTATGAGGCACTATCAAGGTGGCCTTCAAATAAGTAGGACACATGCAGGCCAGGAAGTAAATGGAGTATTCCCTAGCTTCGTCTCTACAGCTCACAATAGGACCCAAACTGTTATCTGCTTAGTATCCCAACTGTAATTAAAATGGACATACACATGCGCAAGTGTATTCAATTGCCTGTGAGTAAGAACTGGCAAGGAAGGCCAGTGCAGCACTTCTGCAAACAACTGCCTCTCAGGCAGAAAAATCAGGAGTCAGTGGGAAATGACAAACCTTGACATCATCCTCAAACAATGAAGAGAGGCAGTACCTCCTTTCAGGTCCCTGTTAAATTCACTGGACTGGGGGCAACTAGAGACCTTTGGAAAATCAACTGAGTTTTAGCCTCAACAGCAACAGCTGTGTGAGAGATGTGTGAGAGATGTTGTTCTGAGTGGTTTACTCAGTGAGCTGGATGACTTCCAGCTTTGAGTGTCCCTAAAGAGAAGAAAGAATTCTCCAGCAGGTCCAGGCAGTGGTTCAGCCCATACAACATCTGTGGAGAGGGAGGATGTCATTAGATTTTACATACAGCAAAACGTAATGGGAGAGTCTTTATACTGATCCCCAAGACAGTGGAGATGTCTGTGATGGAGTAACGATGCACTCACTTCTTCATCCACAGGAAAGATGATACCCAAATCTTGACATAGTCATGGAATTTGCTAATGACAGACTACCTGGCATGAGAAATCAGGTGGCCATACAACCAGAGATAAACATTGTGAGCTGGCTTCTGTCTGATCCGCCAAGTTAGGAAGTACTGAGGGTCCAGAAACAATCAATCATATGACAGAAACAAGACAGAATGTAGCATAGGCACCGGACCAAGAATTCCCCCTTTGAAAGCACAGCTGAAGGATCCAAGCTCAATCCCAAGGCAGTGTGGGGGACTTCCTCCTCTTCTTGCCAATGCCAAATGTATCTTTCATGACTTCTCTCTGCTCGAGTTACCTTAAAATGCATCTTGGAGTGGTTTCTCTATAATTTAACTATTTCTATGTTTGTTTTGTTTCTTTGGTGCTACCTAGCACCTGCCATTGCATTTTTAAAACTAGAGAATTTCTATTTGAAAAAACAGAAGCATGCATGTAGGATATGCGTGCCTCACAACATGATCTGGTGCCCCAAAGAAAGGGAAATTATTCTGGACATTTTAGTGCTTCAAGACATAGAAGATCCATATTTGTTTATTACGCAGAGTTTTCTCTGTGTGAGGGACAGAGACACAGTCCAAAATACCATCCCACTTTCTGTCATGTGTGCCTCCATTCTCTGAGGCCTTCTCTTCTCTGTCATTGTGTCCAGGTCTTAAAACTGGCTCAGGTATGGAAGTACAAAGGAAGATCACTCTTAGATCCTGGTTGTCCATGTTTGATTTCATTCAGGTGGAGGAGGAAGTTCTTGCCCAGCCATCCATCTCTGCCCTTGAGAGCTCGTGTTATATTAACTCTTGAAGGCTCTTTGCAGGCCCAGCTGTCTCTGCTGCCATCTGACTTTGCCATCCATCAACATATCTACCTGTTTCTAAGGATGATGCACCCCCTTCCCTTGGTTGTTACAAGATCCCCTATGGACCAGGCATCACTGGGGATCCTATTAAAATACAGAAATACAATGTTCCCCAGAAACCCAAATCTGCATTTTGACAATGACTTCCAGTGATTTGTAAGTACCTGAAATCTGAGGAGCCTGAAATGCTGCAAATCATAACTCAACTTTCAGACTTAGCTTTGAAGACAAAACAAGAATGTTTCTCTGGCCCCAAGCTATAGTTTTAAAATAACACTATCCTGGCATTATAATACCAACCAATGACATTTATCAGGGTCAACTTAAAACCCTTACCTTGATATCATTGGGAACAATCCATTATCAAAATTAAGAATTTATTTAACCTAGTCACGTAGATTTATGTGACATGGTTCCAAATGAGAAAAAGTGTGAGGGGAAGAAAATTAGATATAGCTTACTATAGCTAGATAGATTTATAATGTAAGGACTAACATACAATGGCGTATAAATGGAATGTGTCTCTAGGTTGTGGATGTGGAAAATAAGGATGGATGAGGAAATTTACACATTTTGATATCAACTGATTTTTTTTTAATCAGGAGTCTTGACTACTCTTAAATAAATTAATGAGGCATTAAGATCAGGTACAAGAAGAAGACAGAAACTATTGGAAGTATTTAATCAGCACATATGCACGTATCAATCACACATACAGTTTGAGCCTGGCTTGGCAACCCCACACTCTTATGTATTATCATCACGTCTTATGTGGTGTTTATTCTCAAGGGACACAATGTTGCAACAGTTCTGAGACTTATCCCATTGTGACACACTGTCTAGAAAGAAAGCATGGAGCTATCTGGTCAGGACAACAATCACATCAACATGTCATTTCTATCCTCTTAACCCATTAGTGACTTGATTAAGTTTGTTTGGCCAGGATAACATTTAATGGCGTGCCCATTGGCTTGTACTTAAGCTTCAGAGTCCAAGTTAGCCAGTGGTTGTTCACCCTGGAGACTATCTTTGTCATGTAAGTCTGCGTAATGAAATTTCACAGACATGTGACCTGCACAATGTCAATACACCCCACTCTTGGATATACTACAACTCCGGAAGTGTGTAGCAATGTATTGATGTTCCCCAAGAAGTACACACAGTACATTCTGAAGAGAGAAAAACTGAAACAAACTCTGGGAAGGGATGCTGATAGGTATCTACCAACTTGACTGGTCTCTCGGACACCTAGACAGCTGGTAAGACGTTATCTCTGGCTGGGCCTCTATGTTTGTTCCTTAAAGAGGCTATGACTTGTGAGCTGTGGGGTGTGCAGGGGTAACTCAATCCTCTGAGGGCCCAGGTAGAACAAAAAGATGGGGGAAGCATAGGTGGTCTTGCTAGACCTGGGCAATTCTTCTATTCTGTGGCATTAGAGCTTCTGTTTCTACTGCCATTGGTCTCTGGGATTCAATCCACAGGTCCCCAATAGTCTCAGACTCAGACTCAATTGAGTGTTACTTCTGAATTCCCTAGGTCTTCAATTTGGAGACCATGAAATTTCTTAGTCCTTATGACCATGTGACTTATAAAACTCAATAAATATCCTCCTTATGCTTGTGGCTGGTTAGGATTCCTCCCCCCCTCTTTTGACTTCTTTTTCCTTTCTGTCATTTTCTCCTGTTATCAAGCACATCTGGCAACATTACTACATTACTTCGGTTATTGTACTATACACTCCAAACTGTCTCTTTGTTTCCTTTTTTAAAAAATCCCCATTTCTTTACAGATGTTTATTGCCTGGCAAATGTTGCCTTGATACCTTTCTTTAACTCCTTGTATATGGTTTCTTTTAGTTCTTTGAATATACTTGTAGTCATTTATTTAAAATATTTTCCTAGTAAGTCTAGGCTTCTCTGGGAATGGTTTCAAGTGATGCATTTCTCCGCTTATGTAGATGCATTATCTTCCTGAATGTCTTTGCATGGTGTGATGGTGTGTGTGTGTGTGTGTGTGTGTGTGTGTGGGTG
>NW_022196905.1:144364913-144420877 GCF_008632895.1 Mastomys coucha | reverse complement strand
ATGTCCCATCTCCCCTGTCCTGGGGTCTCATGTTGCTGCTGGTGGTTTGCATAGAGGTCATTCTTCAAAGCCTCTCTTCTGTCTCACTTGAGCACTGAAATCTCTGTTCCACTAGCTGGATGATCAGCTAATAATCCAAAGGCAGCTCCTAACATGCATTGATCTCACCTGCACACTCCAGGAACTGTCCACACTGCACTAGACATTACCACATACACTGGGGACTGTCCACACTGCAGCAGGCATTGCTGCACACACTGGGGTCTGTCCACATCACAGCAGGCATTTCAGAACTCTATCTAGTCATCACTTACTGCCTGTCCAAAGGCTCAGAGTCATCCAGAGGTGAGCCATTGTGGTCTCCTATGGTTATCCCTGGGACTGTTTATAACCCTATACATGGACATGCTTTTCTGCATCCCCAAGAATGTGTCAGAGCTTTTCAAACCTCGTAGTGACTATGTCATTCAAAATTTTCCATTTAAGATCTAATCCCGGGCTAGAGAGATAGCCCAGTTACTGAGAGTGCTTCTCCTATTTCAGAGGAGCTGATGTAGTTCCCAGGATCCATGTCTGGGCTCACAAATACCTGTGTCTCCAGCTTCATGCAATCCAACACTTTCTTTTGGCCCCTACAGGCACCTCCATTTATATGCACATACTCACACTTAGACAAGCAAACATACACATAACTTAAAATATTTTTTAAAAGAGATAGCCAGTCTGTTCTTCCTTCCAAAAGCCTTTCTCCCCTCAGGCACCTGTGATTGTTTTTGAAAGTGCCTCGGGTGTGAGGTGGTTTGCACAGAACCAATTCTGACTGAGATCAAATAAAGGCAGCCCAGAAAAGAACTTGGAAGGGAGCTGCCATTCAGGTCAAGTAGAGACAATCTTCTGGGATGTGGCTTTAGGGAACTCAGATTCATTCTGTGCCTGCTTGTGGCTGAAAATTGAATTTTTTTTAAAGCTACCTCAGTTTGGCTTTCAAGGTGAAAGCAGGCCAAAGGCCACCTGGAATGAGGAACTGAAAAACCAGAAGGCTCCCCTGCCTGCTTCCTATCATCCGGGTGCTCGGTTCCACTGCCTCTGATAGTTTCTGCAGTGCTTTGATTAACTGCACTCTGGGAAAAGTAGATTTTACTGCTCTTGTGAGTGTTCTAGCTGCTTTCTAGAGCGTCAACTCTTCCCAAGTTCTCATCCTGCCATCCCAGATGCTGGCTCCACTAACCTGGTGGCAAAAAATCGAACTTGAAAGCCACCCTCAGTTTATGCTTCAAGTGCTCAGGGTTGCTTTTTCAGTTATTTCTATAATTTATTTATTAGCTTTTGAAAGTAGAGATCATCTCCATTCTTGACTGCACTTCCAATAAAGAACTTTCCTTAAAGGCTAGGTCAGAAGGATGGAGAACTTGACCCCGGCATGTTGAGCACAGTCATCCCAGATGCCGTCTAAGAGCTGGGAATGGACAGAGAATGGAACCTTGGCTTAGACAGCACTGTTGTGTCATGGAGAAAAGTTGGGGATAGTTTTTCTTTTCTTTTCTTTCTCTCTCTCTCTTTCTTTTTGGAGTGGAACCTGTGAAAGGAGATATTGTAAATAAAGAAAACATCTAATAAAAAAAGAATAAAGCAGCCAGTACTAGAGCAGAAGGAGGAAGAGGAGGGAGAAGAGGAGGAGGAAGAAAAAAGAAAGCAAGGAAAGAGAGAAAGAAAGAAAGAAAGAAAGAAAGAAAGAAAGAAAGAAAGAAAGGGGAGAGAGAAAGAAAGAAAGAAACAAAGAAAGAAAGAAAGAAAAAGGAAAAAGGAAAAAGGAAGAAAAAAGAAAGGCAGGAAGGAAGGAAGAAGAGAAAATTATATTTAGAAAACACCCCTATTGAGGTTTTGTCTTTTATGTCTGTTGTAATGCTAAGGGATGGCCCCCAAGACTTGTTTCTGCCAGTAGTCCTTGAGACCCTGTCCCCAAGTTAATTCTGGTTGGTGAATAAAGATGCCAACAGCCAATAGCTGGTCTGAAGAGAGCTAGTTGAATATACATTATACATTTATACATCTTGATCATAGAAAGTCTTTCTGCAAGCATTCTGATAATAAAGTCTTGGCTTAATTTTGTATGAAGAATAAAAGCAGCATCATTCATCACTGGCTCATTAGCCTTGATCTTCTAGCGTCTTAAGAGCCACAGCAGGTACCTACTTCAGTTTCCACCCATCTTTTCCTAAGAAGGTGTAGAACCCAGTTAGTACCATGTATCACCACAGGCCCTAAGTAGTCAAGCATGCCCATTCCTCCTGGATTTCATCTCAGTAGGAACCTTCTCTCAGTCATACAGTTACACATATCAGAGTATTAGCAGAACCTGCCTCAGAGAATGTTTTCTTATGGCCAATAACATATGTTTTTTGTATAGTCAGAAGTTCTGACTGAGGATAGGAGATTATCACCTTAATTTTGTTTTCTGTTGCTGTGCTAAAGCAATAAAAGGGAGAGAAGGTCTGTTGAGCTCATGGTTTCAGGTTGTAGTCCATCATGGCCAGAGAGGTCAAAGTGGTAGGAGCTTGGGAGAACTCATCTGATCGCACCCACCATCAAAGGCATCAATAGACAAATGCATGCATGCTGCTCAGACAGCTGCTTCCACTATTGTACAATCTGTACTGGGAATGGCGCCACCCACAGTGGACGGGTCTTCCCACTAATTAAGATGATCAATCATACACACATTCATAAGCCAACCTAATCCAGACAAGCCCTCAGTGGGGCTTGTTTCCTGGGTAGTTTTAGGTTTGGACAAGTTGACAAAGCCAGGCAGCACAGCTGTCATCTTCCTGGGCTGAGAGAACAACTCTTAACAGGTAGAGAGAGACTTCCATCAGCACCTAGCTCAGCACCTGCTCTCCTTCCTGTTGTGAGTTAACCACTCGTATTCCTAGTGACAACTCCTCCTTGTACATCATAATCCACCTCCTTTCTACTCAGTGACATGATTTCAAAAATGTCCCCCTTCCATCCCCATAGGACATTCTATAATTTCTCCTACTTAAAAGGCAGAAATGTCTCATACTCTCACATGCACCCCCAAAAAGCACTTCATTTCTTTGCTCCCCTTTAAAGTGCAGTGAGTTTTATAGCTCATTTAGATCCGCTGTTCACGCTCTCTTCTCTTGTGTTCTCCTGAACTCTCTTCAGCCAAGCCAAATCGTAGTCCTCCTCATACCTAACCCTATTGCTGCATTCACTCTGGTTAGACATTGTCTCCTCTTTGACACACTTGCTTTCTGGGCTTCTTGTATTTGCTTTCCATAGCTATGGCTATTCAGATTCAGTCTCTCTGACCTTTCCCTGCTCCTCAAACCCTTAATGTTGGAATGTCCAACACGTTAGTCCTCACTCCCCTCCAAGCCCTCAACCAGCTAATCCATCCAATCACAAGATAATTGCAACCAGTCACACATGCATTTAGGCACTAAAATGTACTGATGACTCCCAGTTTATTTCTTCAGCCCAGACCTTTCCTTGAACTTCACATCCATATATCCGACTAATTATCTGACATCTCTATTTGGACATCTAATAAACATCTCAAACTCATACTCAAAATTTATCATTTCTCATCCTCCCCCATTAAAATGTCTACTCCTCCAGCAGACTTTGGCATCTCAAAAAGTCCATCCTGCTGACTGCTTAGAACCTGGAGCCATCTTGGATCCTTTGTCAACAGTCTCTTCCCACAGCATATCTTGTCAGCCTGGCCTTCACACCACATACAGAATCTAACTGCTTCTGTTGAGTTTCACTGGTGCCAAACTGCTCAAAGCTCCTGCTCTGTTTCACCTGGACTACTGCTGCTATCTTCTGACTGACCCTCCTGCTTTCACCTCATGTTCTTTTTGCAATTTAGTCTTAACACAGAACCCAGAGCAATCCTGTTGGATCCCAAGACAAATACAGGCCATCTTAGTACAAAGGCTCCAATGCCTGTCCATCTGATACAACATCCTTAGGTTATCTATCAAGCCTCAAGGCTTTGAGTCCCCTTTTTTTACCTCATCTCCTGCTACTCTACTCGGTGCTCCCTCCTCTCCAACTGTGTTGATTTCTTGGTGCCAAGCATGCTTCTGCCTCAGGGCCTTCACATCTGCTGTTGCTGCTGCTGCTACCTGAAAGTCCATCTTCTTCTTGCTTGTGTCTGGCTCCTCCTCTTTCTTAAGTCTTTGTTCAATTGCAGTATTCTCAGCAAGCGCTTCCCTGAGCCTTTTATTCAAAATTTGAACTCTAATCTACTAATTTTACTTTAGTTTTTCTGAAGTACTTTATAATTAGATAGGTGATTGATAGAAAGATATGTAGGTAGATTGATGATTGGTAGAGAGATGATAGATGGTGGATGGATGATAGATGATAGATAGATGATATATGGTATAGATATATAAATGATATAGATAGATTGTTTAGATGGCACAAATGGCCTACTACAAAGCATTTTAACTATCTAGAATTGTTTAAGGCATACAAAGTGTTTTTTTAGATGCTAGCTAAGCCAAGGTGAATGCATACCAGGAGAGTTGTGATTCTGTCTCATGGAAATACTAGACAGTGAGAGGCAGAGTTCTCTTCAAAAAGAAAACAGATCTACTATATGAATGAAGGCTTTTCACTTAGATCTAAAAGGTTAAAATGGGATGTTACTTAGGAGCAGGAAATCCACATAGGTGAGAATACAATCTGTGTGGCAATCACAGAACCAGTGGAAAGTGAGCTGAGGGCACCAAGTCTGTGGATTGAGCAATAAGATTGAATTCAGAGTAGTAACTCTAAATGTTACAATAAGGAGATGCCAAGCATTAACAGAGACAAGAGAGTCTAATTGTATCAAAATGCAATGAACGTGCGGAGGAATAGGAGTGGTTAAAAAACAAAGGGGATCCAAGGAGGACCCCTAATATGGTGATGAGTGGAATCTTGAAAGGGTGAAACTGGGAAAGAAACCAGATGAAATGTTTTCAATGATAATGACTGAGAATATTACAAACTTTAAAAAAAATCATGTTTCCAGGAAGCATACTGTGTCATGAAAAGCATCCTAAGAAGACAGTCATACTATAGCAACTTCTAACCAACTCTCTCATAATCAAGGTTAAAAGTCAAAGGGGCTTAATAACTTGAGACAAAAGAAATTGACATCCAGTTCAGCATTCTGTGTAGCTATGATGTAGGAATAAAAGTAAAATATTTGTAAATTTAGAAAATGAAAGCATCTATTACCAAGATTTATTTCTGAAAGATCTGTTAAATTATTTTCTTCAAAACCTGGGCAAAAGATTCTTCAACAGTCAGGAAAACAACAACAACAACAAAAACAGATGGATAGACAAGAATATGCAGATTATTTAGATAAATCCTAATGGGTTTTATGTGCATAAAATTATGATAGTGGTTAAAAAGGTTTGTGGACCCATTTGTAATTCCAATCTCATAATATCTATACTGAACTTGATGTGTGTTTAAAGTCTCTATGGCATGTCTATGCAAATTTCCGAGGCTCTTAATGTGACTCCCTGTTTAAGTGGCCTGCTACATTGGTTGCTCTGAAGGTAGATGGATATTTTTTTCCTTGAAGACAGTTAGATTTTTTTCTTCTGCCTGCTACCACACTGCTTCTGATCATGTGGCAAACATGTCAGCTGTCTAGTACTATAGCAAAGTACTTCATATAAACAACTTCTGAGTTGCTCTACTAAAAGACCGTGATAGAGAGCAACTTACAAAAGAAAGAGTTTATTTGGGCTTATGGGTCCAGAGGGTTAAGAGGCCAGCATGGTGGGTAGGCATGGAAGTGAGCGGCAGGTGTGGTAACAGGATTAGAAAGCTGCAAGTCCACATACTCAAATGGAACCTCAGAGCAGAGAGACAGAGTTGGAAATAGAGGATCTAGAGTCTCAAAGCCCTCCACCAAGTGGGAACCCACTGATCAAATACTGAAGCTTATGAAGGACGTTATCATCCAAACCATGGGAGGAAAGATTTGCTTTTCCTCATAGTTTTTGAGGTCCCATGTTTGTTTGACCCCGTCTTTGTGGGCTTGTGGCAGAGTGGAGCACAGCAAAGAGGACCGGGCAAAGCAAGGGCAAGAGTGGGCAGAGCCAGGGCTTTAAAATAATATTCACACCTATGCCCAAATGATCCATTCTCCCAGTAGGCTTCCTAGATCCCACCACCTACCAATAGTACCATTAGATGGAGTCTAAGTCACATGAGCCGTAGGGAGATGCTGAAGATACAAACCATAACAAGATATGATCTCCTTCCTCTACCTGACGATGTCTTTGTTCTCAAAGACCAGAACCCTGAGCTGCCTATTGTTCATTGACTGAAAATGGCTGCCTCATATATTTTATTAAAGTTTAAAATTATATGGTCAAAGTATAAATTATGAATTATTCCCTTGTGGCAAGTGCTAAGTCCTAACTCATTAATTTTTTGAGCTTAAGGTTTCTTTTTGTGGCTACAGTGATAAATGATAACATGGTAGACTATTAATCCTATTAATCTCCTTCAGAGCACTGTATTGCTGCATTCACACAAGTTTTAATTGGAAGTATTTTGGTTTAATTTGATTTTAAGTTTTTCTATGTTCATTATTTATTAAACTTACTTATAATTGTATTTTCTTTTATATTTAAATTTGAACTTTTTATGTGTTTGAATATTTTACCCACATGTTTGTCTATACACCATATGTGTTCACTGTCTGTGGCGGTCAGAAGAAGGTATCAGATTCCCTGGAACTGGAGTTACAGATGGTTGTGAGCCACCATGTGGGTGCAGGGTATTGAATCTAAGTTCTCTGTAAGAGCTACCAATGCTCATAACTGCTGAGCCATCTCTTCAGTCCCTACTTACTTATAATTGTATTTAATAAAAGACACATTCATGAAATTCATAATCATTTTATCTATTGGAGCTCCCAACCCAAAACCAACCCAAATGATCCTCCATAGGAGAATGAGCAATGAATATTACATTTATACATACAGCGGAATTTCACTTATCAATGAAAAATAAGAATCTCATTCATTCAGCCATGTAGGCTGTACTGGCTGGTTTTGTGTGTCAACTTGACACAGGCTGGAGTTATCACAGAGAAGGGAGCTTAGCTGGGGAAGTGCCTCCATGAGATCCAGCTGTGGGTCATTTTCTCAATTAGTGATCAAGGGGGTAGGGCCCCTTATGGGTGGTGCTATCCCTGGGCTGGAAGTCTTGGGTTCTATAAGAAAGCAGGCTGGGCAAGCCAGGAGAAGCAAGCCAGTAAGAAACATCCCTCCATGGCCTCTGCGTCAGCTCCTGCTTCCTGACCTGCTTGAGTTCCAGTCCTGATTTCCTTGGTGATGAACAGCAATGTGGAGGTGTAAGCTGAATAAACCCTTTCCTCCCCAACTTGCTTCTTGGTCGTGATGTTTGTGCAGGAATAGAAACCCTGACTAAGACACAGGCTTAGATTTTTTCAAGACTTATTTTAATAAGGGTTCTTAAATGTGAGATTAAATACTTTCAAACCCACCACCCAAAGGTAGGGGAGAAAAGATGGTAAATAGGACAAGAGAATGGGAACCTGTTTAGAAATAGTTCTTTGGAGCGATGCCTACTTCTGTTGTTAGGATACCAGCTGTCCAGTTCAGTAGTGTCAGGATAAGAACATTCCAGTTCAAAAAGTGTCACCAAACACAAATCAGCAGCGGCCTTCCCTGAATCAGCATGAATCAGTGGAAGCAACCAGAACCAGCCAGAATGCCAGGAGAAGTTTTCTGCCATGCCTCTGCCTCTCTTCGTGAAGTGAAACTCAGCAAAGACTGGAGACCAATAAAGCATTGCTCAGCTAGCTACACAAGCTGTCTTTTGGGTCCTACTTATACTCTTTCCAAACATCATGTGTCCTCTCATGGGTCTGCTTCAGCAAAACATCACATGAGTCTGCATCAGGGAGAGCATCACATGACACAGCCAGAAATTTCTACTTCATAGCCACATAGACAAAACAAAACATTCCATGGGAAAGATTCTAGGCCAGGGGGCAAGGACAGGGAGGCCACAAAAAAGTATGCAAAAGTCAAAGTTAATTTTTATAGCATTAACAATCAAATGTGATGATTGCTCTTCCTTGTCAACTTAATGAATTTAAAATCACCCAGGAGATTGTCAAATCATACCTGTGGGTGTGCCTGTGAGGACATGTCCCTGGAGGACATTTCAACTGATGGGGGGAGTTGCACCTTGAGTATGGTGGCACTGTCCCAGGGGGTGGGTTGCTACACAGAGTAAAAGGAGAGAGAGAGAGAAAGGTGGTTGAAATCTAGCTTTTGCCTTCCTCCATCCTGGTTGGTCAATAATTTCCCTTTCCACACCCTCCTGCTGCTATGATGTCATGCCGGGAGTACAGGAAAACCATATCACTAGGTATTGAACCCCTGAGACCAAAAGCCAAAGTAAATCCTCTCCTTCCAGTTATAACTGCCAAACATATTGTCAAGACAATGTGAAGAGTAACCCACAGCAGGTGCCCTCGGGGAGGGGGTCAGCGATACAAGAATTGACTAAGAAAGGCTGAGTTGGGGGGGAAGTAGACATTCATTGAAGAGACTTGAAAGGGAAGATCAGCCTTTTTAGGTACTCTGGTTCATAGACGATACACCTGCTATACCCATTTGGGAAAAACCTGGGCTTCTGAAACTGAATAAGGATATGAAATGAAAGCTCGTAGGAACTTTGAGACTCTTTTTGAAAAACAAACATTTGGGTGTACGGCATTAAAAATATTTGAGAACGATGGAGGAGCAACAGCTTATTTGAAGAGATGACTTGGTGCCTCCTAACACACAGAAAGATAAAAGTCATCTAAGTGCAGGGAGCTCAAAGGCCATCCATCAGTCAGACTGAACTCAGCCAGGTCTTCCCCAAGCTGTAACAAAACCCTCAAAGATGAAGGCTAGAGAAAATATTCTCAAGGTAGTAAGAGAAAAGAAAGACACTCCCTTTTATCCTGGGCACATGCTCACACACACACACACACACACACACACACACACACACACACAAGGATATCCCAAATTGCCTGACAGAGAGCAGAAGAGGAGACTCCCACAGAACTGAAAAAGAAGAAAACCTTCCAACCCAGAGTACAGCCCAGGGCACAGGTGTCATCTAGACATAGAGTGGCGACCACGGTACTCCTGACAAACGGAAGGTGGATGTTTCTGCATCAGACCTTTCCTGTAAGATATGCTCAAGATCTCCATGTGAGAGAGTAAGAGGACATCGCCAGTACAAAACTCACTAGCAAGAGGAAAATACAGACAAATTTAGGTCATATACCTAAATATAGAATGATAAACTCTAAAACTTCTTGAAGAACTCAAAGGGAGCAAAACCTGAGGATGTGGGTGGATTTTTAGGGCATAGAATCTATTCCAAATGATACTTTAATGATGAATACATGTAATATATATTTGCCAACCCCCCACAGACTCTCCATACAAACTATGGGCCTTGATCAGTGATAATATATCAATATTGGCTCCTGCACTTTAAGAATGTACCACAGCATCACACAACTTAATAATCCAGAAAACTTGGGAGGGGGACTGAGTGTGTCAGGGTATGTGATAATTTCCCATACTTCCTATTCATTTCTCCTATAAACCTAAAACCCTTCTATGAATAAATTCTATTAACAATTCTAAAAGAACCCCAGAACAACCAGTCAGCCCCTGCCTCCCAGCATGCACTTCTAACAAGTTCCAGATTTCTCTGTGTCCTGCTCTTGTTCTGGTCTCCTTAGTTTTAAACCTTAAAACTCAGTGTAGGTTCCCCAGATGGCTTTTTTTCCCCAAATAGATCTTATTGTTTCAAATTCTGTATTGACTACACTTAGATAGAGGCATTCTTCCTGAGATAATCTTACTGTGGTTACAGGTCCCTTGTAGATAGGTTTTTTGCAAATGAGATCTTTGGTAAAAAGAAATATAGATGCTGTGGCCTAAAGCTTTGAATCTATTGGATTGGGGATCTTGAGGCTATAACTCTCTGTCTGACATGCAAACGAAATAATTTAAGCCTCCTCTTTGAGGCGAGACACCATAAAATCAGAAATACGAGCACCCCTTGAAGAAGGGAGTCATGTTTTAGTGTGTCCTAAGAAGTCTTCGACATGCAGGCAGTATGTTCTGGAGAGACTGCTAGGTTGTAAATCCTTCTGGATGCAGAATCCAGGACTGAAGGCCTAGGGCACACAATCCAGAACTCTAGCTCCTAATTTCAATGAAGAAGCCATGTGGGAAACATTTATACTCCTCTTTCAGACATGTTAGCTTCCTTCCATTCAACCAAACCAGACACAACTTCTGATGGCAGGCAGTTCCCCAAGCAAGACCTTATGACACCTGGGATTTGTGTGCAGAGTGCTGCTTAGGAAAAAGTGTTAAACAGCCACAAGCAACTTGAAGCTAAAGGCGGCTCCTTAATTGTACTTTTCAGTGATACTTTGTCTTAGAATCAAGAAACTGTGTTTGATTTTCTCTGTATCTGAACCGTTTGTTCCACATCTATAACAACAAAAGTTAAGGTGTAGGTCGAGGGTCTGAAACCCTCTTGCTCTTTCCCACCATGGCCCCTATTTCCAAGGTCATTATTTCTGCCACTAATCTGTTTGTCAGACACCTAGAAGCACTGCTGTCGTTCTCCAATTCTCCTCATGTGGTGTCTACGGTCCTTTTCTGATTCTCTGGAGACTGAAGACACTCCTCACCAACCACCATGCATCTAATGTGCATTGAGTCTGTGGGTACTCCGTGCTTTGGTCTGACCTTCACTGTAAAGGACTTCTATTCTCAGAGATGAGCTCCAACAGACAGGCCAAAAGTGGAAGCCCTTCTGTCTGGAGAGGCACTGAGATGTCTGGAGTAAAAAGCTGGACCAAGTAGGATTTCAAGAGTTCCAGATTCCAAAAGGAGACACAAACCCACTGAGATGCATTACTGGCATGATCCTATGGCATTCTGGGTAGCCATTGCATCAACGCCCTAGGTTGACTCAGTCTGCCATATTGGTCCATTAAGATTCTGCTTCTTAGCCTAGCTAGTGTCTAGCCAGCAATAAATGCTCAATTTAATTGTTATTAATTTGGTTGTTAATTAAGCAGCAGAAGGAACTGATATATTTCTTGAGTCTCCTGCCCTTGATCTCAGGAGACCACAGGTAAACATTGTCTCAGAAGAGATGTGGGTAGTGATGCTTATGGACTAATTGTGAGTCCCTAAGCTCCCGTTCTTAAAAATATGACTGCTTTTGGAGTGTTAGGACTTTTAGAGGAATACCCAAGCTAATGAAGGCTTGCCTGATACAATATACCCGTGACCCTTGTAGAAGGAGGAGAGGACACACATACATGATCTATTAGCAATGCTTATTACTCTCGTTGGGGACAAAAAAGAGGTCAGGGTGTGTTTCCTTCCCTGTGGCCACAGAAATAAATTAGAAGCACTATGAAGTCAACTGGCATGCAAGCATGTGTGCATGTTGGGGTGGCGGAGTCTGATTTCTAAAGACTAAAATCATACACTATCTCCTCTTTAGCACCCTTACAGAGCATCTATCTGTATTTCCAGGGACCTGCAGAACTAAAAGGCCTTTCTGAGGCACACGGTTCCGAGTTATAAAGCTGAGCAGCCTAGCTGCTCACACTGTCGAATTTACTATAGAAGAGTGTGTTCTGCTCACCTTATAAAATGGCAGGAACTGGTTTCTTCTGTAGCTGGTCTCAACCCACCAATGCCATGTGAATTTACTGTTTAGATGATTCACTTTGACTCCCCAGTCTCATGACCTCTACATATGAATCTGCATATGGATCTACATATGGATTGGAGCAGGAATTGGCAGGTTGGGTTAGCTGTAATTTCCTCCGCACTCTCTGCTTCAGTTTCTGCCACCAGGCTCTTGCCCTGAGTTCCTGCCCTGTTTTACCTTAACGACAGACTGTAACCTACAAGCCAAATAAATCCTTTCATCCTGACCAAGTTGCTCTTGGTCAGTGTTTTATCACAGCAACATAAAACAAACTAGGACACCATAAGGAAGCTTTTCTCCTCTGTTTTGATATCGAATCTCAAAAATATTGCCTCAGTAGATTTGTGCATTTCTTTAACGGTCAATATATTGCCTTTTGCCTTCAGCTCAGAGTCTCCTTTTACATTGAAGCCCTCCTAAATAATTTACATCCTCATGGATCACCCTGTTCTGTGAGTCTAAGAGAAAGTTTCATCTCTACAACATTCGCTGTATTAAAAATATTGATTTGCAAGCCAGTGCATTGTTTTGGGTCTAATACATATTACACAGTACATCTTCCCAAGCACAATAGCATCGGTTTTAGGACAGGCACAGGGCACTCCACAGGGTCCTAAGGAGTAGAAGAGAAATTAAAGGTGCCTCATTAATAATTATCCCATGATTAATTGCTGCGGCATTGTCTCACCAATCAATAGCCTGTATCTGGAATCACCAGGGCTGAGCTCCCTGACTGTAGACTGGTTAGCTGAGGGAAAGGTCAGAAGGGCTGGGTCTGGATGAGCCACTGCTGAGTGGCAGCTGGACACAGCCCTGTGTGCTCTGCACAGAGCAGGAGGGGAGGGACAGAAGTCATGTGAGGTAGAGAGAATTCATAAAAGAAAGGCTGGAGCTGGTCACCAGTCCATGAGCATCCTGCTTGCTTTATTATAGACAGGATCCACATCTGACTTGGTCATTTCTTCCATGCTAAGTCATGTGGAAACCACAGAATGCTTTCCAGATCAATCTCCCTGAATTAATTTGTCTTGGGCAAAGTACAAATTCTTGTTTTTGGGTGGTTTCTTCAATCTTCCTTCAAGGCATTTGTTTTTCTTGTTGTGAATGAAGCTGAAAATATTTGTGTGTGTGTTAGATGTTTTCTTTGGGGGATTAAAAAAAGAAAAAGATTGCCTCAGCAATAGTATACAGCTTCAAACATTCTTTTTCTAACTATATTATGCAATGTTTGCAGCAGGACCTCCATATCCTTAGAGTCAAGTAAACAGTTTGGAAGAAAAATTGTATCTGCACTGAGTCTCTCCAGTCCTCTTTAATCTTGTCGACATTTTCTAAGCTGCACGTGGAACAAATGAGTGTGGTCTTCACGCTGGGTACCACGAGTCCTCTTGAAATGATTTCACGTATATGGGAGCACCTGTATGCTCCGGGAAAACACTACACTGTTCTCTGAAGGAGCCTTGACCACATGAGGGTTTGAATATTTAGTAATGGAGGGGTTTTGCTGAAACCAGTCTCTACCAATACTGAGGAACCACAGCATCTGGAGGAAGATGCCTAAGAGGACAATAAATTCTCAACAAAATTCAGATGTCTCAAATGTGCTTTCTTGAGATTAGGTTTCCAGCAACTCATGAAAGTAAAATAGGTACAGAAGAGCCAGTAAGTATAACTAGATACATGTACACACATATACACAAACGCACATATGTACAAATGCGCGCATGCACGCGCACACACAAACACACACACGGATTTACTCTTACTAAAATCGTTTTATATGCCCAATATTCCTTTCACACACACACACCCGCCAACAGTGATGGTATAGCTAGCAGATTGTCACTTGACCCTAGGACAGTGATGGCACAGTTATCAGATGATCACCTGAAACTAGAACAGTGATGGTATGGCTAGCAGAAGCTCACCTGACTCTGAGTAGAAGTAAAAGACATCATCTATTTCCTTTCTCCCTGTTGACAGTGGCATTTAAGTGAGTTTCAACTGCAATAGAATTAGAATTCTCTAGAGTGGCAGGATGAGTGCTTTCCACATCTAAAGATGCTAAATACAGCTATGATAGAAGTCACTAGAAGATGGAAGACTGAGGGACAGAGCAGGCAAAACTGGAGCTCAGAGGGATCCACCCACAGCTGCCCAACAGCAGATCTCACTGCAATACCCAGAGTGCAGCTCTGTTCTGCTAAATCCCAGCAGTGAAAACCTGAATGGCCCAGGCTTCCCCTCTGGGAAAGGGTCTAGGATTGAGCTCTGAAGACCCCGCCCCCACCCGGAGCACTTAGGTTTAAAGGACAGTCCCCATGTACTCTGGTCCATTTTTCTGCTTTCTTTTTCTTTAGTGACTCCAGCTGCCAGGTGCTATGAAAAGCTGGGATTTCCAAGTCTGATCTCCTCCCTCCCCCCCGCCCCAACCCAGTATTCCTGAAGCCATAGACAAATGCAGGGTGAATTTTTTAAAAAAAGTTCCATGATTCCCTTTTACTGTAACAAAGGTAAGGAGACATGTGGGTAGCCTCTAGATGCCTTGACAACAACAAAAGGATCTGGCCCTGTGTCCATCTAAGCCACCCGTAGCTCCTTTGTCAGTAACTCACACAGGGCAAGCTGGGTATGGTAGCACAGGTCTGTAATCCTAAAGCCCAACACAAGTGCAAGTCTGATGGGACACAGAGACCAGATCAAAGACAGCCTTGAGTATATGAGACCCTGTCTTAAAACTTAAAAAGAAAAATGTGTGGAGGGAGGGGAGAGAGAGAAAGTTGGAGGGAGGGAGGGAGAGAGAAAAGTTGGGGGAGGAAGAGAGAAGGAGGGAAAGGAAGAGAGAAAGAGAGGGAGGGAGGGAGGGAGGGAGAGAGAGAGAGAGAGGGAGGGAGAGAGAGAGAGAGAGAGAGAGAGAGAGAGAGAGAGAGAGAGAGAGAGAGAGAGAGAGAGAGAGAGAGAGAGAGTTGGGGTGTTTTCACGGAATCACTTATCTCTGTTGTAAAAGAGACAGGAAAGTCAAAGAAAGTGACAATCCCAAGATAAAACATCAATCCATTTGTAAAGCTGCAGGGAACTTCCTTAGAGATCCAAGCCAGGGCAAGCTTCCAGTTTTCGGACTTTTTCGTCATCTGTACATCACTTGTGTCTCTGATGACGATGAAAATGTAATATTTCATGATGGGAAATTATCAAGCTAGTATATCATCCTAGAACCCTACGGAGTCTCCACCAACCCATCTGCTTTTGTGATCTATGCTAAAAAAAAATGTATATACTGGAAATTTCAGATAATAAATGGAAGACTTTCAATACTGTAGTACAAAAAGCTTTTCAGAGGGTGGGCACACGTGTGTGCACAAGCTCAAGTGCACGCACACACACATGCACACAAGTCCTGGGGACAATCTACACTGATAAAGAAGGAATTCTGATACTGATTTGAATGTGTAATACAGAGGCCAAGATCATGCAGTGGTTTCTCTGAGTGGGTTTACAAACCTGGGTTCCCTTGCTGACAAGAGCTTAGCAGAGTCCATCTACTATCAAGACAGGTAAGGAAATGAGCTAATTTTCTACACTGGGAACATATTGCCTGTTGATGATCTTCCTTCATGGATACAAGGCTGTGAGCATGACCTTCCTTGGTGACCAACCTGGGGTAATGAAATTATGCCCTGTGACTCAGTTTTCATAGCTAGGAAATTAGATAATAATATTAGTACTTTTGCTTTTAAGAAGATTATATGAGAGATGATGCAAGTCAAAGTATGGTCTAGTCAACATTGGATATGACAGATTAAAAGTTAAAAATTCTGAATAACTGCCACCAGGAATGATATATTTATTAAATAGAAAATAAGAATAGACTTGGAGGGCTGGAGAGATGGCTCAGCGGTTAAGAGCACTGACTGCTCTTCCAAAGGTCCTGAGTTCAAATCCCAGCAACCACATGGTGGCTCATAACCATCCATAATGAGATCTGATGCCCTCTTCTGGTGTGTCTGAAGATAGCTACAGTGTACTTAGATATAATAATAGATCAATCTTAAAAAAGAAAAAGAATAGACTTGGAGACTGTAAAATTAGGGAAAGAACCATGTTATAGGCCGAGCAATATTCCTGTAAGATTCAAACCTTGAAGTCCTAACTCCTAATACTTCAGAATGGGGCTGGAGAATTTGGAGTGGGAGCTAAAGAGGGGATAAAGTTATAACTTTTTTGTTTTTATATTTTATTTTACTGTTTACTATATTATTAATTTATGTGTTACATATAATTTATAATAATAAATATATAATATAAAATAAAATAATATATTAAATATTTTAAAAATATTTCTATATTTATTTTAAATAATTTATTTATTTTTACTTTGTGTGCATTTGTGTTTTGTCTGCATTATGTCGGTGTAAGGATATTGGATCCATGGAACTACAGACAATTGTGAACCGCCATGTGGGTGCTGGGAATTGAACCTGGGTCCTTTAGGAAGACTAGTTGGTGCTTTTAACTGCTAAGCCAACTCTGCCCCTCCCACACAAGGCAATAAAATTAAAACAAGGCATTTCAGACTCTCTAACCCAACATCCTCAGAAGAAAATGAGCAACCACGACAGGCACTAACAGAAGAAAACCTACTTGAAGATTACTATACTACTTTTCTTGTTGCTCAAACAAAACAAAACAAAACAAAACAAAAAACTAGCAAAAGCAAATTAAGAAAGGGCTTATTCTGACTTGTAGTGTGTGGTCCTACATTAAAGAAGGGTCTCCTCACCTTAATTAAACAGTCTAGAAACTTCTTCACAGACACGGCACAGGTTTATTTCCTAGGTGATTTTAGACGCCTTCATGTCAACAATCAGTGTCAACCATCAGGAGCACACCATGAGAAGGTGAACTTCTGCAAAGCAAGGAGACAGGCATCAGGAGAAATCAAACCTGCTACACCTTGATTTCAGACCTGAACCCTCCAGTATTGTGGGATAATACATTTCTGTCAGTTAAATAGCTTAGCCTAGGGTAATTTGTTATATAACTCTGAAACATTAGTACAGGTAGGTAAGCATAAAAAACTGAGGAGGTGGTGGTAGAGGAAGAGGAGGAGGGCAGGGAGGAAAAGCAGGAGGGGGAGAAGAGGAGGAGTTAACAACAGTTTAACCTTGAACATGCAAACATGAACATGCATGTGTGAAGTCTCAATCTATGACATCAGAACTGTGGAGAGAAACCTGGCTAAGAACATGACAGGAGAGGGATGAAGAAGAGATGGCTCAGTGGTGAAAGGCACTGGCCGCTCTTGAAGAGGGTCCAAGTTGGATTTCCAGCATTCCCATAGAAGCTCACAGCCATCTGTAACTCCTCTCCCAGGGGATTTACCACCTTCTCTGACCTCCACAGACACTGCATGCACGTGACACACAGACACACATCCTAAATACTACTCCACAACAACCACAGAGCAATGGTATCATGGGAAATTAAAAACACGGAAACAAGTTTCAGGACGGCCAGGGCTACACAGAGAAACCTTGTCTTGAAAAAGCAACCAAACAGCCAACCAAAGAAACCAAAACAAAACATGGAGGCGATTAAGGACACAGACTGTTGACACCTTCCCCACACCAGAGGAGAGCATGAAACAGCCAAAAAATGTAAGGAAAAAGTGCTTAGACTGAATAGAGGATGAACTTCCTGATCTTCTAGGATAAACAGTGTCTATAAATACACTATAACACAGACTAATTTTACAGCTGAAATCTGGGGCCATACAAACTTCCAGAAAATTGTAGCCCGGCAGATGGTGAGGAGGATGTGAGCGTTAAAACACTCAGAATTTGAGGAGCAGGATTGAAATGCTGTTTATCGCTGGATTTTTTTTTAAGTGTGTTACAATGTAGGGATAATCATCAAAGACTGGAAAGGAAGCATTTGGTCCCTAAGTGAAAGATTAATCAAAAGGGATTAAATATCAACAGGAGACAAAAAAAAGAAGGGAGGGCCGGGCGGTGGTGGCGCACACCTATAATCGGGAGGCAGAGGCAGGCGGATTTCTGAGTTCGAGGCCAGCCTGGTCTACAGAGTGAATTCCAGGATAGCCAGGACTACACAGAGAAACCCTGTCTCGAAAAAAAAAAAAAAGGAGGGAGGATAAGTTAGAAAACCTGGTGGAAAGAATTCACAGGTGCAGGATAGGGTTCAGGGCTTCTGGGTAAAGTCTTTGCTAAGCCCCAAACTTGACCCTACCCATGGTGGCTAGGCCCTCCTATAACAATCATTAATCAGAAAAATGCCCCACAGACATGCCAGTAGGATAATCTGGTGGAGGCAGTTCTTCAGTTGAGATTCCCTCTTCCCAGATTTGCATAGGCTTGGGTCTAGTTGAAAAAAACTAATCAACCCAAATGTAAGAGGAAGGGCCAGAAGCAGGAACAAAAGAGGGAGTCAGAGGCCAGAGTGACAGAGCCTGAGAGTCACTGTTCTCAATGACACTGTCCTCACTCCTGAATGGCTAAGATGTCACATGCTGTGTGGAGCCTCCATCTTAGGCTTAGAAGCCATCTTATAGTAAAGACAAACTAGGTTCAATCCGATCAAGGATTAGGCTATGCTCTACCTATAAGCTTAACTACAAATGGTTCTGTTCTGCCTGTTCTAGACATGGCAATCATATCTTTGTTTCAAAGGGTTGATTATAACTGTCTTGCAAGCCTACTGCTGCTTCAAAAGGTTATGTGACCACCTATTATAATACCTATTATCATATGACAACCTTGGTATGATACCTGTTGATATGACTGCCTTGCTATGCCCACTTTGTAACCATGTCTTTGTTTCAAGAGGTCATCAGGACTAACTTGTTTGTTCTGCTTCTGTAATTCTGCCTATTTTGCCTACCAAAGCCCCAATTTAAAAGCCTCCTACCCCTGGGCTATAAAAACTTTGTCTTCCTCGTTTCCAACGGTGACCTCTGGAGCCCTGCCTTAGTGGGAGGCAGCCTTAGTTACACGAATAAAAAAAGCTTGCTTTAATTAATTTGGCCATAATGATTCTGATCAGTGGTCTTTCCCATCCCATCTTTGGAATTAACTGAGAACGTAAGAGATGGATATGAGCACAGAAGTATCTGAGAGAGGCAGTGACACACACACACACACACACACACACTACATAACACAACACAAACATGCATACACGCACACAATACACAACACAACACACATTCCTCACACCTAGAACATAGGAAACTTATAATAACAATTAGTTGGATAAGTCAGTAAATTTTAGCTTAGGAAGAAAAATATAACATTCATTCAATTTCTTAAATATGACAGAAATTGCTCCAAGGCGAGAACTTCAGTTTTTAATAATTAAATGTAATAGAACGATCCATCTTTTTAAATGTAAGGTCATTAAGTTCAATATCTAGCCTTAGACAGAAATATAACAGCAAATTTCA
Organism: Mastomys coucha; assembly: GCF_008632895.1. Lineage (NCBI taxonomy): Eukaryota > Metazoa > Chordata > Mammalia > Rodentia > Muridae > Mastomys > Mastomys coucha. The sequence goes on along the minus strand of NW_022196905.1, from coordinate 144,401,577 downwards.
ACATGATGAACTTAAAATATCCACAAATGCGACAACACAGTTGACTGGGGCAGTCTGACCTTGCCTCTCTGTGATTTCTATGACTCATAAGGGACAAATCTGATTACGAGGCCCACCAGAACAGTCAGGAGAATTCTCATCTGTGCAGTCATGAGCTTAGCTCTCAGATCTGCTCCTTCTCAAGAGAATGAATGTTCCACTCTCTATAGTTCTGACCGGCTGATGGCTGCCATAAATATGGGTTCAAATGGCATATACTTTATTTAATTCTTAATTTGGAATATTTATGTGTACACGTGTGTGCCCAAATCATACACATATATGTACACCACATGCACTCGGTACCTGGATTCCAGGAAAGAGCATCAGATCCCCTAGAACTGGAGTTACAGATGTTGTGAGCTGCCATGTGGCTGCTGGGAATCCAACCCAGGTCCTCTGCCAGAGCAGCCAGTGATGTTAACTGTTGAGCCTCCTCTCCAGTCCCGTGCCTTTGATATCTCCCCTTCTGATACCGCAGCCACTGCCCCTCACAATTTCTAATGTAAATCCCCAGCTGTCTTTGCTGCATTTGAAGATGAGTATAGGTTTGCTTCTGCTGGAACAGCATGGCACAAAATGTCTTTATTGCATCAATGACTGACTTACTTTGTTTCTCTTTGATACATGCTAGTTATTGGTGGGTCAAAGTTCTATTTTAGGAAATACCGCGGTCACGTGATATTTCAGACCAGGCCAGGGAGTGAACTCTGCTGTGTTTCCTTCCATAGCCCTACTGCCTAGTAAGCCAGCTCCCTCTGCGTACATTTTTAGAGTAATGATTGCAATCAGAAAAAAAAAAAGTAGAAATTGATGTAACACTCACCAAATACCCAGAGGACTTTTAAAGCAATAAATCAACGAGCCCTGATTCTAAACTCAGTGCTTCATGTACCACTTTAGGCAGAATTAGATATCCACTGCCAACATCAAATGCCCGGATGTGATTTTTTTTTTTTCAGTAAGTTCTAGCCATTCTTTGTGAACTTCAAACTGTCTTTGGAAATGCATGGCTTACTTCTGTCTCGGAGAGTCTGATTGCCGTAACAGCCTGTCTACGTGAAAGGAAAATTACTAAAGTTGAATTAAGTGGCAAAGATTTAATTTGAAAAGTATATGAGAAAGAAAGGGTAAAATCTTTATAAGGATCCCAGAGGAGTGCACCAGCTTAAATGCAAACAGCGTTTGACTTTCTGGAAAGAGAAGTTCATTGTACTGGATTATAATTCAATTTCTACATTCCACACACTCTAATTTCCCCCCTGTAATAGTCAAATAAAATTAAAGGATGAAAAGGGAGGGCATTTTCCACTTCCTAAAGCAAAGGTAAATGCCAGCATGCATGGAAACTCATTTTGGAACCTGATGTGAATTTGGCCAACGAGCACTTCTATATTAGTACCAGGAGTTCTATTCCGATCTATTTCTTTAATTCAGATGAAGTCAAAGTGCTTTTGTCTGGTGGCTAGAGAAACTATAATGCCATTCTCTGGTATACTCTCTAGGAAGTATTTTTGGGTGGATTGTCTCCATTTTGTCATTCCTGAGAAGAGTCAATAGCAAAGGAAGAAAGCCAGGGACTGGGCATGCTGGGGTTGGCAGTTCCATCCACAGATCAGTGAGCCAGAGGCAGGCATCGCTATGAGCCACTCTGCAGGGTTCAGACAGCATTTTATGGATTAGAGATGTGAGTCTGCCTCACCCAGGCTGATGCAGAGTCAACAGGACATGTACCTCAGGCACAAATGTCCACCAAGGTACTACACATCCCCATAGCCCATGACTTGTAGTAAATATTATTTGGAGGTTTCTACCCCACCTTAGATCATTTAGTCCCCAAATATAGAAGACAAAACTTTTACATTTATAATAAGCCTTAGACAGCACTAGAGTTGGGCAGATATCAACCCTCTATGCTATTTTGTCTACTTCCCTGCCAATAATCCCGACCAGATATCACTTGCCATCTTCTGCCTGGGCCACTCTTACTCCAACTGGCTGGTCCTTAGGGCCATGCACTCATGATTGACCTACCTCAGGGCACCTTCTTCCTTCTTCCTCCTTTCTCTCTCTTGTAGTCCCTCCTCAGACCCCTTCATTTCCCCAAGGGAAATGAAGCTCTGTCTACCTCTCCTCTGCCCAGCTATGGGCTGGGTATTTTTATTATCCAATTTCAGATAACTGGGGGAGGGGGCAAAGTTTATACAACAAAAGCTGGTATCCATGTGGTCTACACATCTTGGAGCAATTAGATCTTGGGGTACAGAATTTAACATTTAAATACAAGCAGCATCAGACTAACCCTAATAAACCTGACATCTCCTTCCATGACCCAAAGCAGTCATGGTGGTCCTTGTAACAGTTACTTAGGGCAGTAACCCCATCACCAGGCACCTTGCCTGACACACGGTAGATGGAAAATCCATCATTAGTAGACCAAAAGTTAGCTCACAGGCAAGGCCTTGGGGAGCTGAGTCCAAACCTCTGCATATCCCCTTGGAAATGTTTCTACTCTGGGTCTCATGTCTCTCACGGGGCATAAATCAAGGGGGTGATGAATTGATTCTAACTACTTCATATGCTATTTCTTTTGTAAGATCCGAGTAAACAGGGACAGCTTAGAAAAACACCAAGAGGCCAGGAGTTTCCTTAATAAGATAAGCTCAGGAGCTTTAGGAAGGTAGCAGAACTCTTTGGAAGGGAAAGGCTAATTAGCATTCCTCAGATCACAGGGTGAGAAACTACCTGCAGGTGGGGCCACATTCCTCAGGGTGGACCTTTGCCTACCTTCAGACAAGGGAAGTCTAAAGGCCAATCAGTTTAAAAAGTCACACTGTTCTACCAATCACATTGTGTCTAATGGCTACTGCCCTGAAAATTGTATAAAAGCTCACTGAACAAACTTTGCAGGGTCACCTCCTTTCCTGAGGGCCAGGGGTGGCCTCAGTGCACAGAAATAAAAATCCTCATGTTCTTTGCATCGATCAGGCTCCATGTGATTCACTCAGCAGGTCTCCGGTAAGCTAAGGCTTGTCAAGGTCTTACACTTTCAGGCACAGTAAAGTCTCTGTTCAGTCCATACCTCCCAGGCATGTTTGCAGCTCAGCATGAAGGACATTTGGGACCTGAGAATGTGTTTGTTCTCAGGAAGAGCCATGGAAGCAGCTTCCCCAGAGAATAGCAACTGTAGAGCATTCTCTTGGTGGAGGAATCTGAGAAGCTGGAAACAAAACAGAAGGTGCTGTCTAGGAGGCGGGGACCAGGGATGCTTGCAGAAGTTGGACATTGAGAGGATCTATGCATAGTGTAAGAGAACTGTGAAGCTGCTGAGATCCTCAGCTTGCAACTGGGGTAAGCAGCACTATGTCTCAGAGTTGAGTCCCCAAGATAAAGGAAGCATCCCTTCCTGCTCTGGCCTCTTTCCTGTTAGCCAGCTTTCTGCATCTATGATGGCAATTTGAGATAAATCATCTTCAAGTTGGGGAGAGATTTATTTGAGTATGTGCTTTCAGAGCATGTTTGATTTGAGTCCATAGTCTCTGGAGCCATGGAAGCTTTGATATCACACCCCAACAGGAACTTCTGGGAAACCAAGAGCTGGAAAGGGATTCGTATTCCAATTCCTCTTAAATGGCACACTCCCCGTGACCTAACTTCCTCCTGGTAAATCCTATCTCTCCTAATGTTAAGATCTGCCTCCTAATGTGATGGGGACCAAACTGAACAGAGAGAAACCACAAAACACAGTTTGCAGGGGGTGGCCTCTTTAAGAAGGACAGCTCCTTAAGAACAAGGCTGGATAAGCTGATGGTTGCAGGGCAAGGAGGGAACAGAGAGGCCCTGAACCCTGCCAAGTGTCCCATCCCAATAGTCAGCCTTGAAAGTCCATACTGGAAGAGACTTGTGTTTTTATTTATCGTTTAACATACTGCTGATGAGACACTCTCCCCACATTGCTGCTATATTTTTTTTTATGTATATAAATACACTATAGCTCTCTTCAGACACAGCAGAAGTGGACATCAGATCCCATAATAGATGGTTGTGAGCCACCACGTGGTGGCTGGGAATTGAACTCAGGGCCTTTGAAAGAGCAGTCAGTGCTCTTAACCACTGAGCCATCTCTCCAGCCCTGCTGATATATTTTTAAACCATCCATTGATGTAGAATGGTAAGAGGTAGCAACTGTTAGATGATCCTGGGGGTCATGAGGAAGAGCTCCATTACTCATGGCTTTAGGAGAATACTCAGCAAAGGAGACGTTATTGCCCTTACTCTGCAGCAGTGAGCAGAAATAGGATATATCAACAACAGCAAGTAGACAAGAGAGAGAGAGAGAGAGAGAGAGAGAGAGAGACTTCAAAGACATAACCCCTAGAAAGTTCAGGCTCTGGAGCTCTGACCTTGTTGGAAAGCCATGACACATCCATCAGTGTCCCCAGCCAGTAAGCTAGTTGAATTTGACCAGGAAGGTAACAGTCTCTCTTAACTTTTCTATTTCGGTGGGGGAAGGAGCTGTCCCAGGACGTGATTGAGAAGGCCCTGCAGAGTTGGGGGCCAGTCTCTGCAGTGTGTGGTCCACCAGGAAGTTCATGTGGAATTTCAGATGTCGGGGTGAAGGGGAGCAGCTAAGCCAAGGCCTTGCCAAGTGCTGATTAATGGCAAGACGGTGGGGTCAGAATGCATGTCTCAATGGAACCCCTCCTTAGATAGAATTTTTAAGAGATGTCTTAAGAGAGGGAAAACTTGGATGGGTTGTCATAAACCTCTCTGGATATGGCCACAAGTGCTGAGCAAGCACCAGAGTTCAATTGGTCCAAGCCGCACCATAAAGAATAGGTCTAAACATCGTAGGCCAAGGGAGGGCTTTATTTCATGTAGGCTGAGCTGTCAGAGGGAATAATGAGCAGGGATAGAAACTGTGGCAAGCATGAGCTGTGGGGAGAATCCTAATAGGACTGGAGGGGGGAGGTAACACCACATTGCACCAGAGGAAACAGTAATCACCCTTTATCCATACCTTTGCTTTCTGTAGTTTCAGTTACTCATGGGACAGTCCTAAAATACCAAACAGAAAACTCTAGAGGCAGATATTCCTATGTTGTAAATTGCATGGTATTCTGAGTGGCATGATGAAAATCTTGCACAATCCTGTCTTATCCTACCTAAAATATGACTGGCCCTTCTATGCAGCACATCCACACTCTCTATATGCTCTCCCACATTAATCACTTGGTAGTCACCTCTGCTCTCAGACCAATACTATTTCATGGTACTCGCCACCACATAACCTTTAAACAGCCACCTAACATCAAGATGTGTGTGTCTTTCACATTACAACCTCTTAGCACACAAACATTGTATCAATTCATACCATCATGGGAAGAATGAGCATAAAACAGAAAGGTGGTGAAAGACAGACAGACAGACAGATATATGTAGATTAGATATAGATGATATATATATAGATAGATTAGATAGAGTTATAGATGATATAGTAGCTATAGATTAGATATAGATATAGATGATATAGATATAGATGACATAGATGTAGATGATATAGATATAGATATAGATACAGATGATATAGATGTAGATATATACATACATGAGAGATCACCTCCACATTACTTCTGATACAGAGTTTATTAAAATGCATATTCTATTACTGGCCATCATTAATCTCCCACTGTGCCTAACTTATAAATTAAATTTTTAACATGACATGTACATATAGAGAACATACAATAACTTTAGTATTTGGTGTTATCTGTGGTTTCTGGCCTTCATATTGTTCTTAGAATGTATTCTCCACGGATAAGGAATGGGGACGAGGATTATACAATGGAAATACTTGCTAAGTCCCTGTTAATGCATTCAATATTCCTTTTACTTTGCTACCTCATGTTTGTAAACATGACAACTATCATGCATGCAATCCTTTTGTCGGGGCCTCAATGTTTCCATACAATGACCTTTAACCATCAATAACAAAGCATTATTTCTTGGGGAATGATAAGCAAAATGCTTGAGTGTGTTTCTTTAATAACTTATCTTCAAGGTTTTCCTAGTATTCCACTGGTCAGATTCCCTAGGGCCTTTCTGTTTTACGTTAACTATATTATCTCTTGGGGAAAGTAGCCAAGCCACTCCTCCAGACTAGGTCTCACAAAGGAATTGTCACCCCCAGTGGCTGGAGAGCTTGGCTCAGTGGCTAAGAGTGCTTGCTGCTTTCTCAAAGGAACAGTTGTTCATTTCCCAGCACCCACAGGGGTGGCTCACAACTGTAAATTCCAGGCACAAGGGATCTGGTGCTCTCTTTTCATCACCTTGGGTACTGCACTCATTGGAGGAGGGTAGGCAGGGGGAGGGACACACACACACACACACACACACACACACACAAATGCACATTCACAATGTTATCTAAAATAAATAGCCATCACTAAGTATCCCTACATACTTAATTCTGAAAATTCATCTTATTTCAATCAGTTTTGTGGAAACTATAAAGTTCACAAGAGAGGAAAAATATATGTTAATAACATACATGACAATTTCATAAACACTTCCTAATTGATTTTAAGGTTTAGTTGACCTGGAAAGTCAGTTCAAGTAGAAAATCTAGTTAGATCAATAACTGTGAAGGGACTTAAGAAAATTATCAAAGAAGGCTAAAGGCCCTGGCTTAGAATGTCTCATGATAAATCTTCCTTTAGCTTCTAAGAGATACATGACTCTTTTTAATTTCTAAGTATAGGGCAAAACATATAATTTTATGAAAGAATTATCTTTAGTCTTATTTTAACTATAGTCTTATTTTTAGAAAGGGGAAAGGCACATACCAATTCGGTGACTGTCACACACAAAATTCCAAAAGAAAGAGGGCTAGACTACAAAATCAAGGAGTTTTGTTTTATTTCTTTTTGACATAAGTTATCACTATGCATCCCTGGATGGCCTGGAATTCTATGTGAACCAGGCTGGCTTACAACTCTCTAAGTAGAGTAGGCTGGCCCTGCACTCACAGAGATCACCCTGCCTTTGCCTCCAGAGTGCTGGCATTAAGGAAGTATGCCACCATGCCTGGCAAAAATCACAGTTTATTAAAAAATAATCTAATACAATTTGAACAGTTTCATACAGCTGCAAGCCCAGTTATTAGGGATATTGAGGAGAGGAACTTATTTAAGTCTCTATTTAAGACCAGTCTGTGTGCCATTTGATCCGCAATGGGGAAAACGTTAGGCCTCTCCTAAGTATTCCATTCAATGTCATGGTTGCCTTAATGATTCAAGCAAGTTTACTTACCTGATTATCTAGCGATGCTGGAGACTGTGCCCAGGGCCCTGTGCACCTAGGAGTTACATCTTCAACCCAACAACTGTAATGGATTTTTTGAAGTCAACTTCTGTGTAGCAAATCACCTTGCCCCAAATGAGCAGTTTAGCAGGCATTGACTAATTTATAGAGTATTTTTGTGGACCAAGGGACCCGGAGTGACTTAGCTATATGTTCTTGCTCAGGGTAGTTCGGGGGTACAGTAAACTCAATGTCCTGGGATCCAGTGGTCTGAACTAGACTAGGCCAGAATAGCTTCCAAGGAGGCTCACTCACATTCCCAGCCAGCTAGAGCCAGCTGTTGACAGGAAGTGCCATTTCTTAACATGATGGGGTTGCTTGCATGTTCTTACGTCATTGCCCTGGCTTCCTCTAAAATGAGTTCTAGGAAGAACTACCAACAGAAATATGTCAGTCATGAACTAAACCCAGAAGTTCCAAAATACCACGTCCATTGTATTTCTTTTGATACATTGTGTCTCTTTTTATCAGTATCTACTTAACTAAATAGGGGCAGACAGTGCACACAGGTGCTGCTACAAAAAGACAAGAGTCCTTGGAGGCATCCTAGGAGAGGGGCTGCTTGTCTCTGACACTTTCTCACTTGGTAAACTAAGTAGGTGATAGCACCATAGTCATCCTTAAGATGGCAACAGCAGAAGCCAGTCCAAAAAAAACCTTAGAATACAGTCAGGTTAACTGCTATAATCTTACTATTTGGCATGTTTCAGAACAGGTAACTAATGCCAGACACAAAACAGAACACAGAAGTAAATAGACTAATAAAAAAACTTTCAACTATTTCTAAGCCAATATGTGACGAGGTCATTGATGTCAGTTATGAAGGGAAATGCCTCCTGCCATAGTATAATAAAATCACCACGTGGCCATGAGAGTATTCTAAACAATAAGAAAACAGAATCTCTAGTTTGGCCGAGGAAGAGATCTGAGAAACTAGTTGTTTGCACATGTTGCTTGGCTAAGTGCATGAAAAATTAATTGGGCCTGAAACAGTATACACTTTTATTGGGTGTTCACCAGGCATCAACAATGTTTTTTAAAAAGTAAGTGATGATCAGCCAGGTGTGGGAACAGGAGCCCTGTCATCCAGCGCTTGTGAGGCTAAGGTAGGAGGATGTGAGTTTCAGGACAATTTGGGCCACAGAGTGAGAACCCATGTTAACAAGAAGTTGTTTTTAAGTGACTTTATAAAGAAACGGAGGAGGATTTGTGAGGATGAGACTGAGTCAGGCAGTTTTTAAAAGAGAGTCCGGGTCTCACCTTGCTGGATGCCTGAAAAATACAACTTCCAGACTTAATGTTGATACAAGAGATTAGCCGCTGTCACAAATGTAAGGTGGACTTTAAGAGACAATGCTAATCTTCACAGCAGGTTTGTATATAAGGGAGAATCTCAAACAAGAGCAAACTGAGGAAGAAGCAAAATCTAGGTAAGGATGTGGTCATGGAGTCTTTGGTTAGATATGTGGATCATTCAAGGGTTTCCTGGGAACACTGAGGACCCAGGGGAGCGTCCACATCCTGGAGGGCCGTTGGCAAAAGTAAATTTCAAAGGACACAGAGTTCTCAACCCCCAGCTGTGCCCACATGCTCCCTCATTCTTTCTGACATTCATGAAGTGAGTGAGCCTGGTGTCAAATTCCCTCCAGTGTGTCTCTGTACAAAGTAACTTCAGTATTAATCAAGTTTTGAGGAAATCTTGATTTCCACTTGTATGGAGCCTGATCCCTGGATGAGACAATTTATTTCACCCTGTCAGGTTTGCTTTAAAGGATTCCAAAAGTTAGTGCAGCCTTTCAAATGTGCAGACTCACACTGGATTGTTTACTCTTCCTGCCAAGCAAACACTCCTTTTTTTTTTTCATTTCTACTTTCACACTGTCAACACATTTCAACAATCTGCAAAGGTAATGGCTTGGCACAACCAATTGCAAGGGGTTTTAGGTTTTTAAAAAATATCCTCAAAAAACCACTGCCAAAGACTCAGAATGAAGAGATGATTGCTAGATAGGTAGTTTAGATGATGAATGGATGGAAGATAGATAGATGGATAGATAGAGGGGTAGATAGACAGACAGACAGATGATAGATGGATGGTAGGTAGATGGATAGAGAGATGGATGGATGGGTAGATAGAGAGATCAATAGACAGATAGATGATAGATAGATGACAGATGGATGATAAATAGATGAATAGATAGATGAATGCTAGGTAGATGGATAGATGCATGGATGGATGGATGAGCAAATAGATAAATAGATGGATAGATGGATAGATGGATAGATGGATAGATGGATAAATGGATGGATAGGTAGATGATAGATGGATGGGTAGATGATTGATAAACAATAGATGATTGATAGATAGATAGATAGATAGATAGATAGATAGATAGATAGATAGACAGATCAATGGGTCAATGGATTGATCAGTAGATAGATGAGTAATCTTAAGAACATGGTGCAATGTGCTGCATGTGGGGATACAGTTGCAGGTCTAATGTTGGAAGGCCTGAGGCAGGAGGATCATGCCTTTCCAGCCAGGCTAGCCTACACAATGAGATTAGAAAACACTAGGTCAGGGTGGTGTATATTAACAGTGGCCACTTGAAAGTGAAAGGAAAATTCCTAGCAAGGCTCTTCCTTCCTGGGCAGACACCCACTATTCCCATCTCGCTTTAGGCCAGACTACTGCAGAATGAACTAAGCATTCTTCTTTTGTCCTGTGCGAGGCGATCCGTGAGAAGACCCTTACCAATGAGTGGATGAGGGCTATCTCACCTGCATGGATCGTTGCAGCATGGCTCAGTAGCATCTAGTGAGAAGCCCCAGCATGCTACCTGCAGAGCTCCCACCACAGGCCCAGCACCCCACACTTTAAGTCTCCTTCTTACTGTCAGTCTGTGAAGACTCACTTGGCAGTTCCTCAGAAATACAGACTCCTGAGACCTCAGTTTGCACAAATACTGCTCTCTTCCTCCCATTCCCCAACCCCCCCGCCCCCCAGATTTTATCACGAAGCAGGGTTGAAAAGCACCATCCCAAATACTGGCATTTCCTCCCAGGATTTTATTTTTTCAATTCAACAAGCCACCATTCTCTCTCAAGTGGGAACACTAAAATTCAGCAGTAGCTATAGATTTAAAAAGATGTTTTTGCATACATTGTTGGAAGTCACTCTTCTGCATGATTTTTCTAGGACATTGTCTGCAGTTCTTCCTAAGGGGGGGCATTCTCAGCACCCGCTCCTTCTATGACACCCACTGCCTGGTAGTTACACACAGTATACCAAGCATCACCTTAGCACTTGATATGTGTCCATTCCATTCAGTGACATCCTGGAGTTCAGCTATTATCATCTGCATTGACAAATAAGTACATCAGAGAACTTACTTAACTCAGTGTCTCAGCTGTTTGAACCCCAATTTTTTGCTGTGTTTTGGCTTCCATTTCTTTTTTCTTTCTTTCTTATTTATTTATTTATTGCTTTACTTTTAAAGATTTATTTATGCTTGTTTTACATGTATGGATGTGTACGTATGGCATTGCATCACGTACATGCAGTGCCTGTGGAGCCCACAAGAGGGCGATTATTAGCATTTCTTCTAGGCTCTGCCCTACAGTTACCTAGCAGCAGCCAGGTATACCTGACTCAGTATAAAAGGGGCTGCTTGACCCCTCCTCCCTCTCTTGATCTCTTGCTCCCTTACTCTCTTACCCTCTTCCCTCTCTGTCTCTTCTTTCCCCATCCCTCCCCCCCCACCATGTTCATGGCCAGCCTCCACTCCTCTACTCCTCTCTCTCTCTCTCCCTCTCTCTTTCTCTCTCCTCTCTCTCCTTTTCTCTGTCACTACTACTCCTTCAACTCCCCTCCACAAGCCCTAGATAAACTCTATCCCATACTCTACCTGTCCTGTGACTGGTACCTCAGGGGGAAGGGATGCCTCAGGATGGGTCTGTGGAAGCATCCCTCCCCTCTGCACCCTCCCCCACTACACCTCAACCAAACATATCCCTGGCTCTTTTTTCCTTTTTATAAAACATAACATTGATAGATTTCCTGGAACTGGAATGACCCATGGTTGTGAGCCACCGTGTGGTTGCTGGGAACCAAACCCAGGTCCTCTGCAAGGCAGCCAGTGTTCTTAGACACTCCAGCCCCTTGGCTTTGCTTCCCTGACTCTGCTGTTATGCATGTACATCTTTCTTTAACTTTGTTAAACCACAAGATGCAGCCACACAAAAAGCCCCACTAAGAATTAAAAGATTTATATCTTAGCTTGTGAGTAAACTATAAGATGTTCTTGGGCCACAGGCAGCAGGTTAGTGGAGATTAAATTATGTAGATAAAGAATCTAACCACAGAATCCTTCGGGGCCTTGAGTAAAGAGGGACGCACCTCAAAACTTCCAGCACTCCTTCATCTTGACCAAAGGGTGACTTTGATAACAGCAGTTGGTACAATAGACAATTTTTTTATATGTCATTTTTTCCAGCCAATTTTTACATTCAAATTATTCTAGTCATGATGTATATGACTAGAAGATTCTAGAGGATTCTTCTTCCTATTCACAGAAAGAAGGGGAGGAAGAGAAAGACAAGGAAGAAGAGGAAGGAGGAGGACCCAAATCCCCAAATCCAAACACACATTAAAAATTGCATTGACATTTCATTCAGAAAACTCATTAAGCATCGTGGGGCCTCTGTGCCTTTGGACCTCTGTGCTGGGTGCTGGAGGAAACATAGATACACAGCAAGTACCTCTGATTGGTGGTAGACTGAAGTCTTGATTGATTTGAAGTCTTCAGAAGCTAAATCTTGCTGTCTTCCAGAGTCTACTGCACACCCATCATCACGGATTACAGACACTTTCTGAGCAACTTGGCCTTGCAGAGAGTGGTAGGGTCTAGAACTCGCCCCAGAGGAAGGACTGGGGAAAACCGGATAGAGACATCATTAATTCCTCATGAGAACGGGGTTGGAGAGAATGAAAATTCATCAAAACCTTTCAGGCAGAACCAGCTCTTCCCATTAACTCTGAAATTAAATTGGTGCCTGGAGATAAGCTCCCCTCCCTTGGTACTCTTCATTAGAAAGGAGAGTGAAACTCTACCAGTAATTAGAGGTAATTGCTTACACTGAGCTATTTGAGTGCAATTATAGTTGTTAAATCATCTCAGTCCAACCAAGGTACCTATGGAAACCTCAGCTTCCTTGCGTCTTTTATCAGACACTAACATCAAGATGCAAGTTTTGTGGATGAAAAAGACAAACAAAAATTTCAGCACCCTAGGCTTAACTTTGCTTAACTTTGCTAAATGTAAAACATGTAGGGCCCAGGCCAGTGCCTCTGATGGCCTTCCCTCCCACTTCCTGTCTGTTAAGTATCTGTCCTATGAGGGTTCATTGCTCTGGTTATATTTTCAAATAGGTTCTGGCTTTCTGCCTTCATCTAAGTTCTGCTCATAATGAAAAAAACAGTTTCATGTAAATAGAATTGAAGGTTTTTTTTTTCTACAATGAATCTCCGTGTGTTTTCTAACTCCTTTTTAATTAAGGACTAAAATGATAGCTTGCATTATAAGATCATAAGTAATCCTTTAGTAATAATAAATGCAGAATAATGAGCAAACATTTTAAACTTCTTGAAAAATGACTTCAGAAACCCACTCAATTCAACACAGGAAAGCCTTCCTGGAACCTCTTACTGATGCAACACTTATGTCTAGGAATAAAGACATGAGCAACAAACAGAACAGAGAGCAGCCCTGTTCTTTTAAAGTTCTGAATCTTAGCATTTTCAAATGAATGGTCGAACCCCGGGATTAATGAGGAAAGTCCGTGTAGTCCTTTGTAGTACAGAGTTAAAGAGGCAAATCAGTCTCCACACAGAGAGAGGGATGAGAACCACAGCCCCATAAATTCATGGAGGACCGTATACTCACTTTGCAGAGTAGCTGACATTTGGGATTGTCTCAAATGCTGGCCTGGATTTATGAGCTTATTGGAGCTTCACAGTTGGGACATAAATTATGCCAGAATCACTCACACAATGAGGGCTAGGCATTCTGTGTCCATTCATCAAGCTTGAAATATCACGGCGAACCCACAGAATGGTCACCAACCCTGCAACCTACAACCCCAGTGCAGCAGAGAGCTCAAGGTCATCGGCCCGGTGTACCACTCCCTCCCTTCCTTACCAACACACATAAAATACTGCATGTTCACTTTCCCACCAAAGGCCTGCTCTGCAGGAGAGTTTGCAGAAGGAACCATCTCCAGTTTCTAAAAATACACGACCAGGAAAGTTACCAAAAAGGAGCAGGGACATTTCTAGACAGGCTTCTGTCGTAAAGTTGAATGAAGGATTTGTCTAAACTAAAGGAAGTTAAAAATATGTTGACTCTGTAAGATGGCCAGCAGACTCATGTCTGTCATATGTTTTATTTTTGTCCCCAGAAGACTCTTAAAGGTGTGATACTAAGTTGGGACTGGGCTGCAAATGAAGAAAATGCCCCCTATTCCTCTGACTGAATTATAATCTTGGTCCTTTCACAAGTCACTCCTGTCTGGATCAGAGCCACACTGTCATCAAAGTCCCCAGTTCTTCATTTATGTGGCCATCCTGTAGCCTGCTTTCAGATTGCTCTTTCAAATATTTCCTCTATTCAGTTCCCTGTACTCCCTAGTACACAGAGGATCCCTACTGCTTTTCTTAGACACTCACCTCTATGTCAAAGTGGTCATTATCACCTGTGTGCCAAAGCACCTCAAGACCCAACTCCCTGTCTGAACAACTGGCTCATTTTATGGGACTATGACACTCTTTGTGCAGCATTGAGTTCATGCCTATGTGTAATGCATGCATGGGGACCTCATTCTGGTTGACCAGATCTCCTTCTGGCTTCCTCTTGCAGTCTGGCTCATAGCCAGAACCCTGGGTATCCTCATCTTCCCTGTTTTATCCTGTCTTTGGACTCCAGCTCTTTTCACATTACACACTTGAGCAAAAGTGACCCTGTAATGCATCATGATTTACCTGTGCCGCCTGCTGCAGAACTGGAACTCTGCCTGACATCCAATCTCTGTGTCCCTTACAGCACAGATACGATGTCAGAGACACAAAAGTCACTGGCTACCTAAATCCCACGACTGACACAGCACATCATCTAGTCTACACATCTATTAATCTCGAAGCTTTGTGTTCTATAATGAATGAAATAATTTTAATCAAGTCTGGATGTCCTGCATTCTGCGTTCCCTTTGAAAAGTTGCCTTGGTACCTTCATGTGAATATACCCAAATCCTTCCCCTTTATAGCCATCTGCATTGCTTATGCTCACATTGAAATCTACATGTTCAAATGTTAGGGAAAAGGATGCCATCACCATGGTTCCCAGGGATCACAAAGGAGATGCGTCTCTGTATCCTAAATTCTTATTTCTCACCTGTGTAGAATGTCTCAACTCATTTGATAGGTGTTTGATGCTCATCTTACTCCAACTGACGCAACCACAGTGTCTCTCTCCTGATTCCCACAAACACTGTGGCTGTGAGGTGCTTTTACACACAGGTGTTCCATTCAATCGTTCGTCAAGGCAGCAAAGGAAAGTCACATCACAGATCATTTGAAATCCACTCTCAGCCTTGGATTCCTCTAAGCCCTCTTGGAAATCCCCACCAACTGACTCTGTTCCCACTCATGTCATCTCTGAAGATGGCTACCCTCGGATTGTCCTCATTTCTCTTTTCAGAGGCTGCTCCTGTAACTTAAGATCCCACTTGCCCTACCCCAACCCAGGCCACCTTCCCGCTGCACATGGAGGAAGTCACCAGCAGTAGGTATGTTCCTCTGATCATAACCTCTGCCGTCGGCTCCTAAATCTTGTTTTATCCTCACCTGTGAATTCTTCACCAATCCTTGATCACAGGAAAAGAGAGTGAGTGCGCATTCTAAGCCACTTTCCTAGTGCTTGCCTCTGTTTGATCCAAGGTCCCTGAAGCCAGTAGACAATCACTTATATGTAGTTTAATTAGATCACAGAGCCTGAATTTCATCCATAGAAATATCCCACACTTCCCCAAAGTCTAAATCTTCCTAAACGTCAACACAGATTTCCTCTGATTGCTGGTTGTACTGAGTAATGACTGCCTAACTTCTGAGAGTGTATCGTGGGGTGTTATCTGGGAAAGATTCCTGGTAATAGAAGGATTTGTTTGGTCTTGATTTCTCCCACTTATTAGAGAGGTAGCTAATTCTTCATCTTCTAATCTAATTCTTTGCTTAATCAGACAGCCCATGGCAATCTCTTCAGTGGTTAGGGGAGGGGTCAGAGGGAGGAGTTCCTCTCTGCTATTAATCAAGGGTCACAGTTGATAAAGCACAGGACTCCGACCTCTACCAATAGACATTCTTAGAAAGGTGGGGAGCAAAATCAGAAAGTACAAGGACTTGGAGACTCCTCTAGGAAAGAATTAATACCAACGAAGATTAAGAAGTTTCTAAAGCTGGATACCAGAATGGCACCGAGGGGGTGACTAAGAGTTTGAAATCTTACTTCAGTTTGCTGAGCCAAGCCTTGGGTTCAAGTGCACACCTCACCATTTGTCCAAACAATAAACAATAAAAGTTTTAATCAAACAAAAAACAATAAAGCAAGTAACTAAAAGATGTTGTGTTGTATCCCCTTACCTGACCAAATATGTATTTTTTTACTACTTTAATACAAATGTAAATTTTCTACTAATTTTTTTTTTTTACTAAGGACTTGCATTTGACATTCTCAAGCATCTTAGAGTCCTGTGCTAGCACACAATAGAGCAGAGAGCTGGTCCAATCTCCTGGTCCCTCAAAGCTGCCTCCTCACTCCTTGTCAGTCCAAAATGACAAACAGATTTCACACAGGCCTGGGGACCCCGATGACCTCATATCCACAAGGCATCCACATGCCCTGCCAATACTAGGCACTCAGCTATCTGAGCCTGCATATGCACACGCATCGAATATCTTCCTGTGACAACAGGCCCAGAGAAGAACCTCCTCCTGTTTTCCAAGAGGGCTTAGGACTCTAGGGTAGTGGCGAGCTAGAGAATTTTCTAGAAGGGGCTGTGAGTATTGACCTTGAACTTCCTTTGCACAGCTTGAGGGGAGCCAGAATAAGAGGGCTGAGCTGGGGTTGATGGGGTGCTTTTACCCAAACTCAATAGCAGCATTGACAAGAAGACCAGCCATAGAACCTAAGGGAGTCAAACAGTGTCAAAATGAGAACAAAGTCCCAAATTCATCAATTGGAAGACATCTACTTCAGTGCTGATCACCTGTGGTGATTTGAATGAGAATCTTCCCTTTAGGCTCATAGATTTGAATGCTTGGTCACCAGGGAGTGGAACTATTAGGAGGTGTGGCCTTCTTGGGAGTGGGTGTGGCCTTGTTGGGAATAGGTGTGGCTTTGTAAGAAGAAGTGTGTCACTGGGGGAGGGCTTTGGGGTTTCAAATGCTCAAATGCTCAAGCCAAATATTCACCATACATTAGCTGTTGGATGAACCCTGCAATATTTAGCAAATTTTGTTTTGTTTTGTATTAACGTACTTGAGATAAGGTCTCACTATGTTATCCAGGATGAACTTTAAGAAATCCTCCTGCCTCAGTCTCTTGCTCAAAGGGATTGTAGGCGTGTGTCACCATGCCTAGCATTATACATCCTAATTGAAATTAAGATACATAAGTGTTTGAGGGTGGCACTAAAATTGCCTTGCAGTTGGCTGTCTGTTCGGGGCACAAGAAAAATATCCCTTGGCCAAAGGGAAGACTTCTCTTTAAGAAACACTCTGCTAGAGGGCAGCTTTGAAAGGACCTGAGGCAAAGGCTCAGTGTGCAGAACTCCGTTCTGTAAAAATAAAAATTTTAAATTGCTTTTCTATGTCTCAGAAAAGAAAGGAATTCCTGGGAAAGTAAGTGGTAAGGTATTCGAGGCAGCAGTAGAGCGAGCCAGAGGGTAGAGAGCCGAACAGTCTTTTGCCACCATGTGTGAAACAGTTATTATAAGGGCAACAGGGCTGAGATGAGGTGGCACCACCATTGAAAAAAAATGAAAGAGAGCAATGGGTGCCAGCTGGGAAGAGGGATGACGGGGAGAGCCTTTGTGCCAGAGAATGCCATTTTTGCTTAAAATTTAATGTTTTTCAAATAAATCTTTACTATCCCCACTAAATGTTAAAAGACTCAGCTGAGAATGTCCATTAAATTTCATGAATGCATTTGGGAGTCTTAGAGAGGCATCTGTCACTCACCCCATTACTGGGTTGAGGAATGACTCTTTGAAGGTAGGGTCTGGTTTTTAGGCAGGATTTCTCCTGAGAGGCTGGCACAGTATATAACAACTCCACAGCTTGAGGAGTTAAGCTGACTATGAGTAATTCTACAAAGTGCATGGTGAATTTATATGGACAGCCAACAGCAGCACAGATAAAGGAGGGATGCATTTCAGCTGATGCCTCTGTAGAAAACCTGTAGCCCTGCTTGGAGGAATGAATTAAAGTCCTAGAGGCCAAGATGAAGCAAGAGCTTCTCTCATTTGAATGTAGTGTGAATGGTACAGATACAAAAGGCAGGAGCCATTTTGGAGCCATCTGTGGCTTGTCCTCACAATATTTAAAAGGAGCTGTAAGGGCTTACTGTGACAGATAAGCAAACAGCCCATCACCCTGTGGGGGGGCAGTGCTGCCTTTCAAGATATGCTTCTTTAATATGAAGGTACTATCAGTACTTTGGTCCCTTTTTTGTTACAAGGAATCCACTCCAGAACATCTGGACATTCGATTTAGGCAGCTTTCATTTCATTGTCCAATTGTCATGTTATTCATTTGCAGGGGATGGCGATTGAAGTCAAGGTTTCATACCCACTAGGCAAACTCCTTACCACTGAGGTAAACTCCTAGCACACAAAAAGTACTTTTTAAGAACAAAGGCAACTTTTTAGTTGAATCTTATTATGGATGATGTCATATGGAAGCAAAATAACAAAAATCATTAAAGCAGAGAGCTGAGCCTTTGAAATGTCTGACAAACCTCCTCCAACAAGGCCACACCTCCTAATCCTTCTCAAACAGTTCCATCAACTGGGAACAAGCACTGATATTTACAAGGACCATTCTCAATCAAAACATCAAAAGTTAATTGGTAAGAAGCACCTGGCAGGTCCCAGTCTTGCTCCAAGGGAAAAAATCTTACAAAGAGAAGCTAGACAGTGACACTCTAGGAGTTAGTCTGCTAATTAGTGATGGCCACACAGGGTTTAGGGTGGCTGATATTAACACCTCAGTCTCCAGGCACACATCCCAAGTCAGTTTGCCATTTCATAGGACATAGTAGTTAGAAATGTAGAAAGTAAGGCATTGCATTGGTCACTGACAAACTTAACGTCTTAACACTATGGGCACTGCCACAACCACTGTATGTAAATGTTTCCAGCTACAGAGCTGAATGTGTGAAGTATGACGAGCAGTATTCACTTCAAAGAAGGAAGAAGAAGAAAAGATTCTTGGGGGACAGATCACTGTGAAAAGAACAACCAGGGGCTCTGATTTTGGTCTTCCAACCCACCAGTCTCTAGCAATACCTTAAATGAGAAAAACCTTTGGTAATCACACCTTGGTAATCCCACCTGTGGTAGTAGTGAGAATAAGACCACTACCACAATATTTGAGCCAAATTTGAAGCAAACTTTATTAAATATTGGCCAGAATGATGGACACTGGCCAGGTCCATACCTAGGATTCCCAGAGAATGACCACAAATCACATTATGCCAGTGCTTATAAAGACAAAATTCACAAGGCCAAGTGTTTCCTGCCTTTATCCAATCAGGGGCAAGCATATATCCTGATGTACTGCTTATGTGTGTGATCAAGCACATCCTTGCCATTGGGGCAACCGACCTTGTTTACCAAAGTGAAAACATGTGGCTTGTTATCCTATATGAACAGACCCCAGCATTTCATGAAGTTATCTGTCCTTAGGCAAATGGGGCATACAGGTTTATCTGTCATTGGGCAAGCAGGGCTTATAGGTTACAGACATTTTTGTTTTATAGATATGATGCCTACCTTAATATCAAAGAAAGAAAGAAATCTCAGATAAAAATGCTGTGTTAGTCAGGGTTCTCTAGAGTCACAGAACTTATGGGTAGTCTCTACATAGTAAGGGAATTTGTTGATGACTTACAGCCCATAGTCCAACTCCCCAACAATGGTCAGCATCAGCTATGAATGAAAGTCCAAGGATCTAGCAGTTGCCCAGTCCCACAAGGCAAGCAAGTGAAGAAGAGAGTGAATCTTCCTTCTTCCAATGTCCTTATGTAGGTCTCCAGCAGAAGGTGTGGCCCAGATTAAAGGTGTGTGCCACCACGCCTGGATATGGCACTAATTTTGTCCCAGATGACCTTGAACTCAGAGATCTCCCTGTCTTAATCTTCTGGGATTCATAGTCACTATGCCTCAAGATCTCCATGCCAAGATCTAGGTCAGAAACTTGTGTCTCCCAGCCTCCAGATTAGGATGACAGGTGAGCCTTCCAATTCTGGATTGTAGTTCATTCCAGATATAGTCAAGCTGACAACCAAGAATAGCCACTACAAGTACGGACTCCTGAAAGGTCAGGAGGAACTTGTTGCATTCCATTCAAGTAAGGCCAGTGTGGTAGCACAGCTAAAGAAACTTTACCAACATGTCCTTTTCACCATCAAATGCTTAGTATCTAGTTCACAGAAGACTATTTTTGTAGGGGTTGGTTCTGATGCTTTGACTGGGAATCTGCATGTGAGCACTGAAGGTTCTGTTCCCCAATTGGTTCTTGATCGATCAATAAAGATGCCAGTGACCAATGGTTGGGCAGAAGAGGTGGCACTTTCAGGTTCCTGCAGGCAGGCTAGGAGATGCAGGAAAAGGAAAAGGAATTTACCTTGCTTTGGAGGGAGAGAGAGTCACCAATCATGTGAGATCTTGGGTGGAGTGGCCATTGGCCACTTCTCCAACTGGGTCTGGGGTAGCAGACAAGAGATGAGAAACACAACTAGGCTGAGGGCAAATTTAGGGTGCTGAGCAAGTGTCTTAGTTAGGGTTTTTATTCCTGCACAAACATCATGACCAAGAAGCAAGTTGGGGAGGAAAGGCTTTATTCAGCTTACACTTCTGCATTGCTGTTCATCACCAAAGGAAGTCAGGACTGGAACTCAAGCAATTCAGGAAGCAGGAGCTGATGCAGAGGCCATGGAGGGATGTTAACTTACTGGCTTGCTTCCCATGGCTTGCTCAGCTTGCTTTCTTATAGAACCCCAGACCACCAGCTCAGGGATGGTACCACTCACAATAGGCCCTCCCGCCTTTCTTATTTTCATTGAGAAAATGCCTTATAGTTGGATCTCATGGAGGCATTTCCTCAACTGAAGCTCCTTTCTCCATGATAACTTCAGCCTGTGTCAAGTTGACACACAAAACCAGCCAGTACAGCAAGGAAAGGGTAACCGGGTAACTAGGTTGAGGGCAGATTTAGAGTGTTGAGCAAGGAGTAAAGGGAAGGGCATGCTAGCCTTGGGAGACTTAGAAGAGCCTAGCCACTGAGCCAAAGGTTAAAATGAGATACTGAGTGTGTGTGTCTTTCATCCTCGGATCCAAAGGAACCAGGGTGGTGGCTGGTAGCATGGTCCGCCCAGAGCCTAAAGCCAGGTAGTAGAAACTACACACTACATATTTTACTAGATTCTGTTTTCTAAAATTAACTCTACTCCCCTGTCCTCTCTCAAGGACAATGAAATACAAATGTGAGTCTGGGGGGAGATCATAAAAATTGTAATGGGGTGGGGAACCATCTCAACCCATGAATACAGAGATTATTAAACACACTTAGCCTGAAACTGTCTCACTGGGAAAATGTCAGTCCTCAAATACTTAATAATCACATGGAAATGAGGACATATTTATACTGTGTTGTTTCAGGAAAGACAATGAGAAGAAATAAAACATTTAAGAGACACCTCAGCACCATCCAAGACTGGGTCAACAGAGGAATGTGAGGTAGACAGTACCAGAACCATTCAAATCATCAGGGATAGTGAAGAAGAAACAAGCCTTGGGGAAATAATTAACCAGACATCAAAGCTGAAACTGAGAAGGAAAATTCTTGAAGTCTGTGAGTAGGTGTATCTTTTCTTTGAAGTAGCCACATGTTAACAAGAAAAGCAATTCCTGACATTTTATCAATGACTTTGTTACCATATATATATAATATATAGAGTTCCCCCTAATTGATGGTTGAACAAGTTGTATTAATTTCTTTGTTGTTGTCTGATGCTGCTGCTGAGATTAAAACAGCTGGCCAAGGGAACTTAAGGAAGAAAGCATTTATTTTGGTTTGCGGTTCCAGAGGAATCAGAGTCCACAGTGGCAGGGAGGCATGCCAGCAGGCAAGTATAGTGGCTGGAGCAGGAACCTGAGAACTCACATCCTCAGCTGCATGAGACCAAGGGTGAGAGTGGGAAGCAGAGGGAAGCCTCCCCAGACAGTACCACCGAGGACCACAAATGCACAAGCCTATGGAAGACATTATTCACTCAAACCACCATGTGCACTGATTGACCATTCTTTATGGTAGTCAGCTGAGACTCTACAGAATGACAAGGACTGTCTTGAAAAAAAGAAGAAGAAGAAGAAGAAGAAGAAGAAGAAGAAGAAGAAGAAGAAGAAGAAGAAGAAGAAGAAGAAGAAGAAGAAGAAGAAGAGGAAGAGTGGACCACACTTTTGCTTTGGTGTGCCCCTCTAGCTTTTGCAAACAGTAGTCCACCAACATTCTCTGATTTTAATGTTCTCAAAGGTTTGTTTTTATTTTATATGTCTAGATGTTTTGCCTCATGTATTATCTGTGCTTGTAGAGGCCAGAAGAGGGATTCAGATCTTCTAGAACCACCTGAGAGCTGATATGAGGATGCTGGGAAGTAAACATGGGTCTTTTGCAAGAGCAACAAGTGCTTTTAACCATTAAGTCATCTCTCCAGCTCCTCCATCAATACGTTCAGAAGAAAACACTTCAGTTTATAATTCTGCCTCGTAAATAACCCCCTTTACTAGTAAGGAATGAGTTCCTTATTCTCGTGGGAATTAGCATATAAAAATAATTAGTATTGCAACTTCACTTCTGCCCTGTAAGGTAGCACATGCGCGCATGAGAGAAGCCTAAAAGGCAGGGTACAAAGACCACAGAAAACACTGACAACTTGCACCTGGCAGTATAGTCATTGCTTCTGCCAATTAGTGAAGTGCTAAACACCTAGTTATAAGATACGGTCAACAGATGAGGCTGGGTAATTAATGACTTCTTTGACATTAATGATGATAATTGTGGCTGCCACCACAGATAGCAGCATCACTAGATGTCTCCCAACCACTGCATACTTGATGAAAAAATGCTAGAATAGGAGAGCTTGCCCCTGGATTCTTATATACTGTTGCTCCATATATATTTTTTTCATTAGTGTTGGCCTTGGGTTAAAAGTTTCCAAGGAAATGTCAGTGTTTACACAAAGAATTCTCATGTTGTGTAAATATAGGTCCTCCAAATGTTAAGCAAATTGTTGTATTTTAATAGTTTGCCTTGTGCTTGTACCAGGAAGAATAAATGAGCTATATTGTTTGGCATGAGAAACATTATTAAAATAAAATTCAAAATACAGCCTCCTGATTGTGTCAGAATAATGTGATCTCATTATGTCTGTGTGAACACATATTTACTAATCTATTGATTTGCTTATTTCTAGAAGCTGAGGTGGACTCTTGCTCTGTGGCTGTGTTCTGTCCAATGCTTTTAGTAAAGGGTTCAGGCACAATATAGTGGGACTGCCTTCTGCTTGTGACCCTATCATCCAAACTTGGTTTTCTTTCTTCTGTGTTAGTTTGGATTACATTGAGCCCACGGGCAACCTAATTGGAAACTGTATTCCTCAGCTTCCCCTAAGTGGGTTCTGCAAGGGTAGTTTCTCAGCAATGGAGCCTGTAAGCAGGCAGTGACCTCACTGATGGCAATTGAATATAAGCAATGATTAAGACCCTGAGAAAAGAACAAGGCTGTGGTCTCCTCTGATTGACAGATCTCTCTTTCCAAAAAACATTGTAATTCATATTTATATATGCATATTAACATGTTTGGATCAAACCAATCTCCATTTCTTCCCCTCCAATTCTCCTCTCTGCTTCTATCACATTTCCTTCTGTTTCACTTTTACTTCATGCTCCCTCTCTCTCTCTCTCTCTCTCTCTCTCTCTCTCTCTCTCTCTCTCTCTCTCTCTCTCTCATACAAATAGACATGGTGCTGCAGAAAGAGCTGAGCATTCTACATCTAGATCCAAAGGTAACAGAAACAGAGAGAGTAACATTGGACATGGCTTGAGCTTCTAAGACCCCAAAGCCCATCTCTTAGTTACATAGTTCCTCCAACAAAGCCACATCTACTCCAGCAGGTCACACCTCCTAGTAGTGCCATACCCTATGAACCTATGGGGGCCATTTTCCTTCAAACCACTACACCCATCAATGTCCAATAATTCTTCAGTTAGGGTAGGATGTCATAAGCCCTTCCTTCTTCCATACTGGGAGTTTGGCAGACTTGATCTTGTGTGAGTCTTGTGCATACAGAAATGGCCACCATGAGTTCATGAGTATAACTACATTGTCACATCTGGCAAGTACTGATAAGCCCAAACCTTGAGGAAGAGGGTGTGAAGAGACAACATGACCATGACCACAGCCACTTTTATAGCCTGTCACCTGGGATGTTGGCCTTGAACTCATGCACAATCCTGCCCCAGCCTCCCAAGCTACTGGGACTACAGGCGCGCCACCACGCCCAGCCAGATCTCATTATGGGTGGTTGTGAGCTACTGTGTGGTTGCTGGGATTTGAACTCATGACCTTTGGGAGAGCAGTCAGTGCTCTTACCCACTGAGCCATCTCGCCATCCCCACACAG
Source organism: Mastomys coucha (assembly GCF_008632895.1). Lineage (NCBI taxonomy): Eukaryota > Metazoa > Chordata > Mammalia > Rodentia > Muridae > Mastomys > Mastomys coucha. The sequence goes on along the minus strand of NW_022196905.1, from coordinate 144,377,162 downwards.
CCACTTTTATAAAGGAAAACATTTAATTGGGGCTGGCTTACAGCTTCAGAGGTTCAGTCTATTCTCATCGTGGCAGGAAACATGGCAGCCTGCAGGCAGACATGGTGCTGGAGAAGCCAAGAGTTCTACATCTTGATCTGCATGTAGCAGAAGGAGACTGTGGGACACACTGGGCATAGCGTGAGCATACTCCCACAGTGACACACTTCCTCCAATAAGGCCATACCTACCCCAATAAGAACACATCTCGTAATAGTGCCTGTGGTGGTTTTGGCCCAAGGAGTGGCACTATTTGGAGATGTGACCTTGTTGGTAGGTGTGGCCTTGTTGGAGGAAGTATGTCACTGTGGTCATGGGCTTTAAGCCCCTCATCCTAGCTGCCTGAAAGCCAGTCTTCTGGCTGCCTTCAGATGAAGATGTAGAACTCTCAGCTCCTCCAGCCCCATGTCTGCCTGGATGCTGCTATGTTCCCACCCTGATGATAATGGACTGAACCTGTAAGCCAGCCCCAATTAAATGTTGTCCTTTATAAGACTTGCCTTGGTCATGGTGCCTCTTCACAGCAATGGAAAGACTAAGGCAGTGCCCTTCCCTATGGAACATTTAAACACATGAGTCTATGGGGGCCATTCCTATTCAAGGCATCACAGGGTGTGATAGAGTTGTCCCATTTAGGGCTAAGAACTCTACAGTCTTTCATTGTCTGCATGTTTACAGTGTGTGGTCTCTGTACTAATCATCATCTACTACAGAAAGAAACTTCTCAAGTAAGGGTTGAGCGGTGTTAATCTACAAGTATAAGGTAAGAACTCAGTGGCCAGTTTATCATTATGTCTATTTAGCAGAATAATAGTGCTGGGTTCTCCCCTAGGGCACATGGTTATTGTCTTAAATTTTTCAAAACCTACTTTTAATAAGGATCCTTAAATGCTTTAACCTCCCTTCTAGCCAATACCCACCAGAAAAGAGAGATTATCAGGATACGGGAGAGATAGACCTATTTAGAAATAGTTCTTTGGAGCAAATCCAATCTGTTTTCTCAGCAGTCCAGTTCAGTAGTGTCAGAATAACAAAAATGAGTCAGCAGCGGTGGCACGACTCAGAAGAAACAACCAGGCCTCCAACAAACTGGCATGAGTCAGCAGGGGTGACCAGGACAAGCAGGGACACCAAGAGAGGTTCTCTGCTGTGCCTCTCTCAGTGAAGTGAAGATCAGCAAAGATGAAGATGCAGGACAAATGATGTCTTACAAAGCTAGCTATGCAAGCCTGCCATCACTATCCACTGAGTCCTATTAATACTCCCTCCAAACATCATGTGTCCTCCCAAGGGTCTTGCCTCCCATGGGTCTTGCCTCAGCGAAACACCACGTGAGTCTGTCTTAGCAAAACTCCAAGTGAGTCTATATCTGTTAACATATCCAGAAACTTCCACTTTTACTCTGCCTGTCAGCCCGAGTCCACAGAAGTGGTAAGAAGCCACCAGAACAGCCCCAGAAGTTTTTTGGTGCATTTCTCTTCATGGAATCATGACAAGCAGTTATTAATGAACAATGATAAGGCATATCAATGCCATCCAGTGTGTCTACCACCTGTTGGGTTATATTTACGTTCATTCTTAACATCATGCATCCTTTCATGTGTTTGCTTTAGCAAAATACCCATTCACTTGTGTCGGCTTCAGCGAAACATATGTTCACAGGTCTGCTTTAGCACAACATCCTTTGACCTGTGTCTGCTTCAGGAAAACACACCTTCATGTGTCTGCCCCAGCAAACCAAGTTAGTTTTTACTGTAGCTTAGCTCCCAGGTTTGACAGCTGGATAGGCTAACGATGACTTTTCTCTCCAAGTAGCTGTAAAGAATCTTCCAGTGCTACATCTCTAGCCTGTAGGGATGAAGCTTCCAGGTTTGTATCAGCTTGATAACTCATGTCCTATGGCTCAGACACGTGATACTTTCCATGATAGGGTCTTACTATCAAGTTCTGGGAAGTAACCAAGAGCAATGGTAACAACCTATAATGTTTGGTGGGATCCCATTGACCAAAAAGCCAAAGAGATAACCCATACTTGGCTCTGAGTATTTTAGCTTTTAACTGATAGCTTTTGGTGTCTAGAGGAAGTGTTGTACTCCCCTTTAAGCAGTTCAAGCTAATATGATGAGATTATATTATGCTGAATCCTCCTAAGGATATTTTGATTGGGAATATAAGTTCAAGTAAACAGAAAGTCACTTGCTTTTTTAAAACTCTAATTTTATGAGCTAATAAGGAATGAGATTAACAACCTTGGTGTCAGAAAGCAACAGGTTGAAAGTAGTGCCCTGTGCCTCTAAATAACTATGTGGAACAGAGACATCCCCCCCACCCCAGAGCAAGGATCCTTAAGGGGCAGTGGGGTTAGAATCCCCTGATAGTTTAGAGCAGGTGGGGGCTGTACTGTCGGCAGAGAACCTAGAAAGAGCTCTGATTTGGTCAACAGCTCTGAGGCCCTGCAGAGAACATGTACCCAAATGTAGCCAGAGTAGTCTGTTTCAGCATTGTTACCAAGACCAGGCTACTCGTGTGAATGGCCTTGAATGTTAGGCCACAGCTATTTATTCTTCATTCGTCAAACTTTTTGAAGCATCCAAAGAAAGACTTCTGAACCAACTTAATGCTAATATATTTCTGTAGATCCTAGAATAATTTATTTCTGTGGTATACTCAAAGGGTGCAAACAGGTGTGTATGTGTGTGTGTGGTTCGCTCTCGAGGGAAGAGCAATTTATCTGCTCTTGTTTGAAATTGGCCTTAATTGATTTCATTGCTGTTTTAAATTCTCTATGTTCATTATCTCCTTATACCTGTACAGAAGGTTCACTTTTGACAGTTCTCCTAACACACCACTGATTTTTGTGGTTGAGTCTTACATTTTGCATTCAAAATTCTGTAATGTTGAGGTTTAGTGGTGCCTGGGTTAAAAACGTGAATTAAATAGAACTAATAATACCACAAAAATAAGTTATCCTTGGCAAATAAGGTTGGCAGACACTGCCATGTCAAAGTCACTGCAAGCATCCACCATCTCCACATATGTCAGAACCAACTGCCTGCTGACCTTCACTCTTCAACCAGTCCTCTGATATTTGTCTAATCGATATTTTTATGACTGATTTAATTTTTGTTCAAATGACTTGTGGCTTAGTGGGTAATGTAATGGGCTTGTCACCTTAGCTTGATATTCTGAGTTTGGTCATCACTTAGCCTGGAAACTTGAGTTTGATTACCATCATGGACAAAGGAAAGCAACTCTTAAAAGTGTGCCTCTGACTTGTACACATGCACCTTGCTGTAGTGTGGGAGAACACACTCACAAGTGTGTGGTACGTGCCCACACACGCGGTAATAAATCAAATTCAAATTAAATAAGTGGTGAGCATTGAATAATACAAAGCCCAAACTATGAGTCAAAATGTTAAGTCACTCAAGGCTGACTTATATTAAACACTTCCATAAAATGCAGCTTTAAAAATTGTCATTCAAAAATTCACAGTGGTGAGAACATTAAACTTACAAGGCAGAAGACCCAAGCAGAAGACCCCAGTTGTGGGCATATCATCTCCTCATCTGTTTTGAACAGAAAAGTTCCCATGGTGATCAGATGATTTCTACGTTACACTGACTTTAGATGCTTCCTTGAAATAACAGTTATTCAACTCCCTTTACAAACTATTCTTCTTGACATGAAGTTGCTCACAGTTGGTTAATATTCACACCTCTGGCTGGAGAGATGGCTCAGCGGTTAAGAGCACTGACTGCTCTTTCAGAGGTCCTGAGTTCAATTCCCAGCAACCACATGGTGGCTCACAACCATCTGTAATGGGATATGATTCCCTTTTCTGGTGTGCCTGAAGAAAGAGACAGCGTGTTCACATAAAATAAATAAATAAATCTTAAAAAAAAAAAAAAAAAAAAAAAAAAAAAAAAAAAAAAAAAACTCACGCCTCTTAGAATTAAGACTATACTGTTTCGGGAAGTAGTAAAAAAATGAATCCGCCAACTCTCCAGAGGGGCCAGACCGGCAGGCTTCCGGCGCTCCAGCAGCAGACAGCTCTCTCCAACTAGCCCTTGCAGCATCCCAGCTGTGTCTCCAGCTCTGGCTCGCTTGTCCCTGGAGCCACCAGTTCCCTCTCCACCATAAACCCCTGTAGTCAGCGGTCCTACAACTCTTAAAGCTTAATTAACCAATCAGATTTATGTATCAATAATACCACAATTTACAAGATGCCAATACAATCAGTTCAGAGTCAATTGATAATGATAAAAGCATTATCACATTTCTAACCTTGTGAAATTATAGCTACTTGTGGCTGGTAAATGCCACGCAGGTACAAATCTGAAACCATCTTGATTCTTCCCCTACCCTCTGGGACACTCCCTCTCTCTGCAACTCTTAGCTCCGCCCCCCTTTCCCCTGTCCAATCACAGACCTTCTCCTCACTAATGCAATTGGACAGAGAAAATCCTGCGACACTATACAGTTTAGATTATAAAGATTTCTTCTTTTAAAAATTATATTAGGAGCTGGAGGAATGGCCCACCAGGTAAAGCGCTTGCCACACAGGACATGAGTGTGATCCCCAGAACTCTTGTAAAGATGGAAGGAAGGAAGGATCCAAGTCCCATAGTTGTTCTCTGGCCTCTATGTGCATACCTTGTCACACATGTGCCCATATGCATGTATCATATGCACACAGCTATAGCAATAATAATAATTATAAATATTTCTATATTATATATAATAAAATATAAACTCTTATAAAATTTATATAAACTGACATTGGCATGTTGCAGACCTATAAACAAGAGCTATTACCCTGTATCCTTGCTTTCTCTTTGTCCCTGCATACATGACTCTGTCAACCCCCCACAAAGAAGAGTCACCATTATGTGGTGATGGTAGTGGGAGGATAGTTGCTTTGAGCCTCTGGAACACAGCAAATCAATTTTGACCAGATAATAAAAATAGTACTTTTCAATGATTTACTTTTCTCTGGCCAGTGATGGGCGTGGCTGGTTTTAAATACCACTTTAAAGTATTCTGTGTTAGGATGTCAAATTCTACAAACTAACCATTTTAATGTACTCCATTTCTAAAAAGGACATCTATAAAGCACATAAAAGAAAGTAGAAAGTACTGGGTAAGGAGGAGGAGAAGGACAAAGAAAGGAAGGAAGAAAAGAATAAGGGATGAAGGGAGGGATGGAGGGAGGTACAGAGGACACACATGGGTTCCTCACTTGCTCTGTCCCATCATGCTCCAGAGACACACCATCATTTCCTCTACCCTCAGTCAGGGGAGTGCTATTTCTCTCTTCAGTCCTTCACATTGCAAGTTGGGAACCTGTCCTGTACACACCTTCTCTGGAAACACTGGGTGCAGGCAAATGCCAGGCTCGGTTACTTGTGACTTCCTCATGTCGCCTCTTGGTTTCTCCTTCCTTCCTCTCCCTCTCTCTGCGCAGCCCCAGCCCTGCCTGTCTCTCATGGGCTAACTTGTCCCACTGTTTCTAGACTTTCCACCTTCTGATATAATCCGTATTCTACACATAGACTATTCTTATTTTCTCTTCTATTTTATTGGTGTTGTTTATACTCCCATTTACGCAATATTACTTACAAGAAAATGTTGCGTGACCATGTGGCTCGAATCAGACTCGCCACCTTTCCTAGCTTTGAAAATTACAGGACAGAGATCAGGTTTGGAGCACTTAATGTCCTTGCTTATTATCTGGTCTATTAAGTCCACAACAGACCATCTTCTGCATGCAAAATAATTTTTACTTGAAGCATGCATGAATAATAATTATAAGGCATTAAAAGCAACATTTTGCAATTCAAATTTATGTTAAGTGCCTGCACTATTCCAATATAAATAAATAATCTAACTGATGTGACAATCAGAAGAGCAAATATGGGCACACATTTTGATTCCTGTATCAGGTTCTCTTCGAGCACATTCATAATCTAAACCCAGAGAGTCTCATATTTTGTTCTGTCTTGGACATCTCAACTATCAGTGACATTGAAGAAACTACCTTATTGTCCATTACCATCTATCCTCAATGGTTGGTCCTAGAAATTCTATCTGTTCACTTTTCCTGGTTTTATTTTGTTTTAGTTTTATATGTATGGATGTTTTGCCTACACACACATCTATGCAGCACACTCATGGAGCATCTTTGGAGGCCAAAAGTTGTTTGATCCCCTGGAACTGGAGTTAAGAACAGTGGTGAGCAGCTCTGTGGTTGCTGGGAACTGAACCAGGAGCCTCTTCAAGGGCAGCCATTTTACTGCTGAACCATCTCTCCAGTCCTGCTTCTGGATTTCTCTTCTGGCCCTCAACACTTCCCAAAAGGCCCCACTTCTTGACACTTTGCACTGAAGAATGCTTCTAACACAAAACTTTGGGCTACATAACAACACTTCAGCAGTTTGTCCACAGCAAAGCATGGATCTTGGTTTATCTAGTCTCATGTGTGAATGCCACTATGTCCCCCTAGTGTTAAATGGCTCTTTCTTAACTTTATATGGGTTTTCCTGCTGAATTTGACTAATACAGTGTAATAGTTATTATTGGTATAAATGTAAGCAGTAAATTAATACTGTTTTTCTTTATCCTAGCTAGTTCCCCAATAATGACACAGAGAGACAAGAGTCATACTTGGGCAGTCATTGATCTATTTTAGTCCTCCAAACTACTCCCTAGCCCAAATCCCTGAGATACTTGCATTTTAGTATTGGTCTGGCTCCCTGGACTTCAGATGTGCTCTCCCATGATTCCTCTTCTTGTCCTCCTCATGGCTGAATTTCACCTTACTCTGCTCTCTTTCTCCCTCCCTGTCTGCAGAAGTCCCACCCTATTTTCTCTTTTGCCCAGCCATTGGTAGATCAGCTTTTATTGACAAGGCACAGAGTAAATGATGAGCATTATTTACACAAACTTGTGTCACAGGATTCTTGACATAAGCATCACAATGCCATTTCTGGATTGCAACAAGATATGGGGGCAGACAAATCAGCCTTTGAATAACACAAGGATAAGCTTTACACGGTTCACAATAACACACCTACAATAGGAGTCTGCTTACTTGACAACTTAATCTCTTCAAATAGAAACAAGGTGTGGGAAAAGTTACCGCTGCAGCTGCCCATCTCTGTATTTCCACCTGACCCCAAATTTCCCTACGAATATTTTGGTTTTTCATTCCGAGACTTCCATTGTCCTTTGGATATGCAGTTTTGTGTTACTGAGTATTCACGTGGCTTTCTGTTATCTTGGAAGGTAAGCTACAGTCTGGAGCCTTCTATTGCTGCTTACTGTTTTGATATCCACCCAGGCCAACTTGATTTGCTCCTCCTATGGTTACTTGAACATTGCCTTCCTACCTTGACCTGCATGGCTTTGGGATTGACCTGACTAGAACTATAGAGAATGAAGAAATGGAACTGTAACAGAAACACACACAGAAAAGCTGGAATCAGGTTGTTCATGCACTCTGGTGGAGTCTTTGTGAGAAACTCAGGGAGTCTATTATATACAGCTGAATTTTGAGTTAGGGTCTCTCATGAAATGTCCTACCTAATTGTCTGCACAATGTGATTTTCATCCTTGAATTGAACGTTGGTCTCTTCTGGCGATGTTTGCTCACCAGCATCAATAGTAAACCAGTGATGATCCCCCACTAATAGGGATCTTTCCAATAGCAACTAGGTAAGGGTGGGAGCCTCCCAGTCTCTTTCCTACAACCTCATGCAAGACTATCCTCTTTCTCAGGAAAGCAAGATAGCATCTAAGGCCTCATGAACTCCCCGATGTCAAAACCAAATTATACTTTGGGAAAACAAATTCATAAAGGTTAGGACATGCCCAGGGGTTAGAATGTGCCCAGGGTGGCCATCACTTGCATCTCTGACACAGATTTTCCCAAATGTGTGTGCTCAGCTGTTGTTCTCTTTGTCATTCTGGTGTAACAGATACAATGCATAGCTCCTAAATGCCCAGTTGAATGAAGTTTGACAAGTGTCTGTGATGGCCAAAATCAAGTTTCAGAACGTTTCATTTGCCCAGAAAGTTTCCTTGGGTTTCCTTCCAGCTAGTCTTCCTCATGCCAAGACAACCTTCCACCCTCTCTCTGCACACATATCTTTGCCTCTTCTTCAAATTCATGTAAATGGACTCTGCATCCTTCCCCACTACAGAATACTATGGAGATTTTTTCCACCTTTCTTCTTACACATTTTGTTGTTCCAATAAGTGAACACACCACAATTTTTAATCTACCTCCTGTTGATAGACAGTTGAGTCGTTTCTAGTGTTTTGCTAGAATGGGTAAGTCTGTGATAAACATTTCCAAGGTAGGCTATTTGCTTCTGGGGAATTTATAAGGAAAAAATACCTATAGTTCTACTCTCAAAGATTTCTTAAGTCTTTAATAAAAATGAAACGAACATTCTCTAAATGGTTAGTGTTGGCCATGATAGTAACTTTGGCTATAAATTTCACAAGTAGGACTTAATGTCTGTTATATGAAAAATATGTTCATTGAAAAAGTATTGTGCATTTGGCAGGCATTACCAATTACTGACAATCTGAATGGAGATCTCTATGTACATGTGTTCCTGATGGGGGAAAGCCAAGGATACTATTGCCTCAATATTTTATAAATGAAGAACAAAGTGCTCTTGTTTATTGTCTTTTTAAGTTGTATGAAGAAACACACCAATGGACAGGTAGCTAATCCAGTGGCTCATTGCATTACATTTAAAATGATATTTACAATAGTAAGGACATTCTGCTGAATAGTTTGTGAAAGTGATTATAGAATCATATGTATAGAATCATTAATCAGCCCCTAGGTATATTGAAATGGCCTCATAGGAGAAATCACATGAGATGGTTGTGATGGAAGGAAAATCAAAGTGATTTTTAAAAGTGATTACATATCGCTCTAATAACATGAATCACAACTTAGAAGGATGGGTATAGGACTAAAAGTCATCAATTCCTTGTAGGGCAGTGGAGAATCTAGAGCAAGTGGTATTTATTTATTCATATATCTGAGACAAGGTCTCATGCTGTAGCTCTGGTCAGGTTGGAACTCACTACATAGCCCAGGCTGAAGGTTCAACTATTGAGATGCAATTGTTGCAATGCAACACAGGACCTTCAGGCCTGGAAAAGCAGCAAGGCCACTGAGAAGAAGACACTGCATACTTTTGGTAAGACGTCAAATGCACTGTGATGTCCTTGAATTAGGATAGATCCAGAAGTTGTCTTACATCTTCTGCAGTCAGTCACCATGGTGGGATGGTTCCCCATTCAAAAGTGAAGGGAAATGTCAATAATGGGCATGGTTGAGGATAAGAGCTGGAATCAGTGTGTGGATAGGAGACTCAAGATGAAGAAAAGTAAACTCTCAAGAGTCTGGCTTCTGCCTGTATAAACTCTCAAGGCTTCCAGGTGCAAAGCAAGAAATGAATGAATTTCTTGTCATTGTTTGAAAACTGAGTAGGCATTTCTCTTGTATCAAATGAACATAAACGAGATGCCATGTGGATCCTGTGCCAATCACTAAGCTATAAAAACACAATGGCTGCCAGGACGAGACACGCATCATCAATCCATACTTTAACATTGGTTCATGGCTGGGCATTGGTGGCACACGCCTTTAATCCCAGCACTTGGGAGGCAGAGGCAGGTGGATTTCTGAGTTCGAGGCCAGCCTGGTCTACAGAATGAGTTCCAGGACAGCCAGGGCTATACAGAGAAACCCTGTCTCGAAAAAACAAAAAACAAAAACCAAAAAACAAAACAAAACAAAAATTGGTTCAGAGTGAAAGGACACAGGCTGAGGTGTGGAGCTATTGGATTTTCAAAATAGAGAATCATACTCAGAGACCTCTTCTCCATAATCATTCCCCCCTCCTCCTGGCAACTACAGAGATTTACAGCTTTCCAGTCCTGTTCAGATGCTAACACATCGTCCATAGGCTTTTTTCCAAGTCCTTTTACAATTCTCTTATTTACAAAGTTTCCCAGATGGAACCATTTCCCTAGTAAGTAGTACCATAAATTACCCAAGCTTCTGTCTGTCCATTCTAGTCCACTCCAGTTTTTGACAGCTATTTCGGTGCTATCGTATATTATCTTTGTAACTTTAAACATTAAAATTAAATTTCTACTGTTTGTTTCATCAACTGTAGGTTATATCTGGACTTCCAGGTTATAGGACTTGAACACTCTTCTTCTTCTAATCTTTCATTCAATAGCAGAAGAATCAACATGTTTAGAGATTGTAATTATAAGATAAACACCTGATAGATTATCTATAAAAGTTGAGAAGTGAGGCTAGAGAGATGGTTCAACAATTAAAAGCACTGGCTGCTCTCATAGAGAACACAGGTTGGTTCTTAGCACCCACATGGTGGCTCACAGCCATCTGTAACTCCAGTTCTGGAGATCTGATGTTCTCTTCTGGTCTTCGTTGGCATTGCACACAAAGGTTGAATAGACATATATGCAGGCCTGTTGTGTGACAAAACTTCCCCGGGGAGTCATAATATCCACTCATGCCAGAGAGTAAGTCCATGACAGACCAAAGTACAGAAGCCCTGTTTGTAGGATAGCCAAGGTAATAAGATAATTCTTGTTTGGGAGTCAGTGACAAAAGCAAGGGCCTTTGCGTGTTGATTATTCTGCTGTTTCCTTTGAAGGAGAAAATGTTCCATTCTGCTACACATCCACTACACGGGAACCTGCAATTGCCATACGAGAAAAAAAAAGTGTAAATTAAAATCAGATGGTGAGATGAATATCTGAGCCATTAATAGAAATGAAACCGCTTCCTCTTTTAATGAGCAGAATTTGTCAAGGAGGCTCCCTGCTGAAACGTCAACAATGGGAACAGAAGAGACCAGCAATGTGATAAATCCAACTAGCTAACCCCACTGGCAGACTAGGTTTAAAGTGTGTTGAGAAACGTCTTTACATAAGTGTTGTGCTGAAGACAGCTCCCAGGCAGACAGAACCACTGACCTTTGGTGGCTGACTGCAGGCCACCTGCCTGCGCCTTCCTGTTCCTCCCTCTCCTCCCTCTGCTTTCTGAGAACCCAAGTTTCACTTCCCTATGGTCTAACATGGAGAACAATAATCAGGCACTGCACAGAGCGGTTGTGAGGAAGAGCAGAAGAGCATTCATTAAACACTAGCTATAGTAATGATTGTTAGTACTTTTTTTTTAAGTAGTCATCTAGGAAGGGGGTTCTGTTGCCACTTAGCTCTCACTGGGTGGTCACAATATCACACAATTACTTGGCTTAGCTATTGAAAAATAGAAAGATATGCATGTACTTTTTAAAAAAAATGGGTTGCTATATTTTTTTTTCTAATTTCTTGGCGTCCATATTTGGCAACCCATTTATTTCTAATAATGGCCTTCGCTCTGTGGCATTGATGATGGTTGATTTGTTGTTATATTATGCTTGTTTACAGTGACTTTGATCTAAATGAGTTCAGCATCTAAGGTGTATGCACTAGCTGGTGTGTTGCTGAAGCTAGGCCGTAGCAAGAACTTTCAGGAAGTCTCTAAGAACTTGGTTTGAAATCAACCATGAAGAAGTGGTAGTTAATCTTCATTACCAACCTGACTGGCTTTAGAAACCCCTAGGAGACACACCCACAGGTGAGGACGTTTCTAGAGAGGTCTCACCAATGAAGAGAGACCCATTTCTAAACTCGAGACACCATTGCATGGTCTAGACTGACTGAGAAAGCCTGGTGAGCACTGACAGTTTATTCTGTTGCTTTCCAGTCATGCCATGCTTCTGCCGCTATGATGGACTGAACCCCCTCTGAATTGGGAGCCAAGAGAAACTTTCTTTCCTCAAGCTACAGGCCAGGGATTCAGTCACTACAAGTGGAAAAGAAACTAAAACACCAATATTTAACACCACAAGCATAGGCAGACCAATTGGGGTTGATTCCCCCTCAGAGAGCTGATTCATAACCACAACCCCAAGTGTGCCCTGAACAGTGTGTACAAGGATGGGCGCTCTAGAGGCTATCCCTGTCCTGTGTAAGTAATGCTCATACCAGACCTGTGACAGTGGTGTGATGTCAGAACTCCCATTTTACACACGAGGAAATTAACACAGAATGACACAGGGTGTCTCGGCCTGCTCTGCCTCTGCTATGGAACACAGCATC
>NW_022196905.1:144335365-144364903 GCF_008632895.1 Mastomys coucha | reverse complement strand
GGGAGACCTAATTAATTTTGAGAAGTGTCTGGGAGGAAGGGATAATTCAAATTAAAAAGCATGTGTAAATCTCTGGAATGGAGGATTAGTGCCAAGGAGCTGGAAACCCTCTTACAGACACAAATATTCAACTTGTTAGCATGAGGTGGAGCTTGTGTGTACCATCTGAGGGTGTGGGAAGAGGATATGAGATAGGGAATATGGACATTTTTCTTTGAGAAACAACCCAATATAATGAAGAATCTTTAGCAGACATGTGATACGCTTAAGACCGTTTGCGAAAAGGCCCTCAGCCCAGTGTATAAAAGGCAGAATCAGGAAGGTGGTAGGTTTGAGGCTAGCCTGGGCTACACAGTGAGGGTCTGTCTCCAAAACAGGGCTGGGGGATGTTTTTCAAGGCTGGGAAACATGGTTTAGCAGTTAAAAATGCTTACCACGCTCACAGAGAAATGGGGCTCAGTTCCCAGCACCTACATAGTCAATCACACCTGCCTGGAACTCCCAGGTCCAAAGGATCCGATACCCTCTGATGCCCATGGGCATCAGCACCCACCTGGTGCACATGAACTTACTCTGACACACATACAGACTCATAAATATAAAAAAGAAAATACTTTAAAAAAGCATACATTTGTTGGGCAGCATAGGAGTCTTTCTAAAGAAGAACGACTTGAGATTTTGACGGCTGTTGCTGAACCTGAGCTGTGGATGAATTGGGGAGAGAAGGACTCTGATGCCCGGCTTGAAAATGGATATGTAACAACGTCAAAAATGGCATTCCTTGGGAGCGAGAGGAAGAAACTCAAACCAGACAGTTTGGTCCCACTTTATCTATAGTCTGCTTAAAAAGGCAGAAGTGAATCATGGGTCAAGAAATAGATGGAAACCTGGGGTTTCATTTCCTTCCATCAATTTCTTCAGTCAGCTTTGAAATTAAGGCAGATGAGTCACTGCATCCTGCATGGGACTATCGTGGATAATCCGTCTCTTCTCAATTCGAGAGCTGTGCGCATCCTGTCTCACTCCAGTGAAGGGAAACCTAACAGCCAAACGCCCAGGCCAACAACCCAGGAGGACTGGGTGTGGGCTCACACTAATAGTTCTTTGTTTTGTGAAATAATTCACTCTTACCAAATTATTATTATTATTATTTTAGCAATTAAGTAATGCCAGTAATCCAGCTACTGTGGATACAAAACTGAATAAAAAGGACTCATGGTGTCACAGGCCAGGGTGTCCCAGAAGGATGGCGATGCCTAAATTACTGGCACTCAACTGTTAAAATAAAGGTCCTATACTTCAGGATTACAGGGCAGAACAACTAATGGATGTAGGTGTGGGGCAAGTTACAAGAATGTAGTGTTCTGAGGACAGCTTGCCTCCAGGAGGACAGGATGGAAACGAGAGTACAAAAGAAAAGCAGCGTGTTACCATAGTTTCCTCCATATGCATTGTCCTCTAGCTTAGAAGACCACTCAGATATAATAGCTGAAGGCTCCTGTACCATTAGCTATAATGCCACAGGGCCATGGAGCTTGTGGGTGTAATTGGAACTGAGAAATTGAAGGTTCTGAAGACAGATTAAGTGGAGGTCACAAGTTATCACTGACATTTCTAGGCAGAACAAAAGAGACACAGCCCAATTTTCAGTTTGCTTTTAAAAAGAATATAATGGTTTAGAAATGGCACAGAGGATAGTTTGAAGGGTAGAATTCTTTTTTTTTTTTTTAAGATTTATTTATTTAGTATATGTAAATACACTGTAGCTGTCTTCAGACACCCAGAAGAGGGCATCAGATCTTATTACAGATGGTTGTGAGCCACCATGTGGCTGCTGGGATTTGAACTCAGGACCTTCGGAAGAGCACTCAGTGCTCTTAACCGTTCAGCCATCTCTCCAGCCCACAGGTAGGATTCTTTAAGTAGAATCTTCCTTGTATTTAAAATAATCTGCTTGCCTAGATCAAAGCCTTATCCTGCTAAGCAGCACATATCTTGCTCAGATAGGTAAAGCCCAGGTGCTCTGCTGGGGTATTTTAATACCAAGTATCTCCTCTTGGCAGTGGCATGAGACATCCCTGCTTGAGCATCTGCTAGTCCATGAATCTGATAAACTGAGATTGATTTTCCCACCATCCACACTGTAAGGATTCCTAGGTACCAAAAGAATGGGCCCAAATGACTCAAGCATATTGAGATCTCTGACCTTTCCCTTTCACTGTCCAGAAAAGACAGATGTGGTCACTCATACTCCTAACACTCAGGGCACTGAGGCAGGAGGATTGTCATGTACAAAGTCAGCCTGGATTATGGAGCGAGACCTTATCTCACGGGCCAAGAAGGGATAATAAACATTTAAATGTTGAAAGGGGCTGTAGGGATGGCTCGGTAGTTAAGGGCACCCAGTGCTCACTAAGGAGGCTCACGACCTTCTGTAACTCCAGTTCCAGGGGATCCGACACCCTCTGCTGGTCTCCACAGGTAGTCCATGCACGTACATTACACACAGGCCTGATGGTGACCTGTATTTTTCTTTGCTTTGAGTTATCTATACTAATTAAGCACTCTGTGGTCCATTTACGAAGCAGAATGGGATTCATTCAAGCCTTCTGATGAACAAGTACAGATCTCAGAATGAGGGCTACAATACATGTGAAGGGACCCACTCACTGTTCAAGGGATTTCAAATTGAGTCCAGAGTTCACTTCTGATAGCAAGCATCCTGTCAAGCTCCTTGATTTTTTCAAACTCAGAGAATATAGACTAACTGAACAAAACTGCTGGTTGTTCTATGAAGGACTGAAGGAAGTACGTTTGGCTACTTAGTAGGGCAGCTGTGGTGTCTGGTAAGGGTCCCTAGGGATGTAACTGATCTACAGAATTGCCCAAATAAAATACCATGTTCTGAATCAAGACCCAATTCTTATTATCTATTTGTCTGTTTGTCTGTCTGTCTGTCATCTCTGTTTAGTTTTCTAGTTTTCAATGCTGGCTCACCAGCATTTTCCTGTTTCAAACACTCTGGGAAACCTTTCGGATCTTACAACCTCAATTCTATCCATGATTACTGTTCTGTTTTTCACTTTCTTTCTTTTTAAATGAGGTGAGAGACTTTATGAATGTAATATCAAACTTCTCAACCACGTAAGTTGGGGAAAATGATGCCCTGTCTACCATCTGGAAATGAGCAGGTAGTTGGTACCACAGTCAGAGAGCTGGACAGTAAATTCTCTTCACTTCTTTCTTGTCTGATCCAAGGCAGACACAGTTGTGAGGAAGAGAGTGGACAAAGACCATAAAAGACCTAGGGCTTAAGCAGACTGCATTCTAGCTGGTGGAAATGCTCAGCCACTGGATTAAAAAGGAAGTCTATCTATAAGGCTGCTTGCCTGATCGATAGCGGAACTGCCTTACAGCTGGGTGTCATTTAATTGTAGTTATCATTTCCCAGGGGACTTTAGGCTGTAAGTAAATCCTTTAAAACTCCAACACTACTAGATCCAGGTGGTTTCAGAAACTTAGTCATTAGCATTGCATGGAGAGGTTGCATAGGGGTGTATCCTGATCTACAAAACAGTTCTGTCTCTCTCTGTCTTTCTCTGTCTCTCTCTGTCTCTCTCTCTTTGTCTCTCTCTCTCTCTGTGTCTTTCTCTCTGTCTCTCTCTCTCTGTCTCTCTTTCTCTGTCTGTCTCTCTCTCTGTGTGTCAATGCTGGGAAACAAATCCGTGAACTTGCACACGCTAAGCAAGTGCTAAACCACTCATCTATGTCCTCAGCCCTAAGATTAAATTCTCTACCCAAAGACATATAGCTCCTTCATCTTGTAGGCTTCCTGGGATCTCTGGGAGTTTCTACCTTGCCCTCCCAGGATGTCAATCAGCCTGTCATGGGGAAACACACTCTGATCTGCCTGATTCTTTTTTATAATGATCTTTGCTCCTTTTCAACTCATTATTTTGAAATCCACCTTACCAGATTTTCTCCATCCCTCAAAGATGTTTTGGAACCTTGGAAGGCAGGTAAAGGGACACCTGGTAATATGCTGATCCCCTTTCCTTGCAATATTAACTCTTTCATTCACAGATCCCAGGGCCTTGGAGTTAGATGGGAACCTACAGCTCATTTAGGAAAGAGGATGGAGAGGCCATGAAAGACAGATGTTCTTAAACCCAGTGATGTCACAAGATGACTTTGTGGCCGTCATGAGATGGTTCTGCTCTGTTAATGATACATGCCATTAAGTCTTCACCTCAGAAAATAGACAGTCCACAGACCTCTTGGATGGCATCTCTAGGATCAGCAGCACAGAGAGACCTCAGAGTATCACATGCTCCACCTATTCTGTGAACAGGGAGCATGTTCTCTGTTTTGTAAAGCTGCTTTGTTGTTGTTTAATTAGGGACACTCCTTGGTTTTTAAAAGTAGCCATCAAGTTTCTCTTTGAAAACCTGTACCACTCTTGAATTTGGATCCATCTATAACTGTAAAGGCTACCAGATATTTTCTTATTTTAATACTTTTATAATTTTACACTTAGAATGCAAAATGATGATGGCAGGCATGGGATTGCTTGATGTACTATTGTGTCTCAGATTCTGGCTCTACATCAGGAAAACCAAAAGGTTTGTTCCCATGTGAGAGATGCCAGTGCCATAGTGAGTGTGTGTGCTCTTTAGTCTCAGAACTGGAAGGGCAGGAGAAACCCCAAGGAAGGCTTCTGAGGAAGCCCCAAGGAGAAAGGATCAGTTTTGTCCATGTGGCCGGATGTTACCAGGTGGGGTCAGAAATACAATGTAAGAAAATATCCTCTGATGTTTCTAGAGCCTGGAGAATCCAGATTTCAGCATAAAATATTATATTGAAATATCAACAATTCACTTATTTAAAAGAAAAAGTCAGGAGTTACCAATGAGACATTCCTGAACTAGAATCCCAGGAAAGCCTCCAGCCAGCTCTCCGAGTGTTGGAACTACTTCATCGTTCCTGTGTACCATGGACCCCACTGCAGAGTGATGGAGCACAGTCCTCCCCAGCACTCCTGTGTACCATGGACCCCGCTGAAGAGTGATAGAGCACAGTCCTTCCCTCCTTTTCTCCATTTCCTAGACCTCTTCTTCATAGGTTATAGGTCTCAGCCTTCTCCTGTGTACCATGGGCTTCCTCTGTGGACAGTACCTTATTGCCAGTGTTAGATCAGCTAAGGACTGGAAAGGTTTCGTCCTTTTCTTACAGGACTTATTAGAACAAAGAAAGGAGTCTGGATTTGACCTGCTGGTAGGCTCTGTGACTTCAAAAGCCAATAATTGACTTGACATTTTTAAAATAAGGAAACAGCAAAAAGCATGCACTTTAAATTAGCCATGAAAAGCTCCCTAGTCAAAATTACCACCGAGCCTGTCTTGGGTGCCTCTTCACTCAAATTTTCTTGCATTCACAGGTCTTATTTTACCCACGTGTTTCAGATGATTCCTCCAGTAATTGAATTGAATGAGATAACTTTTACATGACAGAGAGAAGTCTGGGCACAGGACTTTTTTTTATATAATTTTGGTCACTATCTCATGAATCTAAAACACTCTGTTTACAACAGAAGAAAGTTACTCAAATATCTTATAAACATTTTAATAATCAAAACCAAAATACTTAATGAACACATATGTGAGTGTGTGTGTGTATGTGTGTGTGTGTATGTTCTTTGACACAGGGTCTCCCTGTGTAGTCTTGGCAGTCCCGGAACTTGCTCTGTAGACTAGGCTGGTCTCAAATTCAGAGATCCACCTGCCTTTGCCTCCCAAGTGCTAGGATTAGAAGCATGTGCCACCACTGCCCAGCTTGCTCAATCTTTCTTATGCAACCTGGGACTGACAGTGGTGGGACCACCCACAGTGGACTGGGCCTTCCTGCATCAATCATCAATCAAGACAATGCCCTATAGTTCAGTTGGATGGGGAAACGCCTTAACTTAGGGCTCCTCCTCCAAGGCCTGCCAAAGCTGACAAATGAAGCTAGCTATGACATCATACCCCCATCCAGCTGTGCCAGCAGCATGCTGAAGCCATTTTCTCTGACTCTTGCTCTGGGTTGAGGTACCACGTACATGGCACAACCAACCTCTGATCCTACTCCTCCCTCATATGCAGACTTATCAACTTTCAAGATCGGGAACTTTGATCCGCAGCTCACGAACATAAAGGAGGGATTGTGTCAAACATGCTCTTTATGAGGTGGCTTGTGTGTCTTTTAACAAGTAAGAAATTTGCTGCCTCAGCTCTGAAAACCAACCTCAGATCTTTGTGTCCTGAATGAGCTTCCTTTATTCCTCCAGGGCCACTACAGCCACTATCGGCCTCTTATTTCGTCACCATCCATGTCCAGCTTTGGGTAGGCTGAGAATGTAGACACATTTAACTATGAAGGACTTTGAAACCTTGAGTCAAATATCCTACTTCCTCCTTACTCTACATACACCACTGAATCCCTCTTCAACTCAGTTTCTTCCTGTAAAATGAAAGAGATCAAACTTGCCCTTCCACCTTTGGAGAGTTATCATGACAAAATACCGGGTTTACACACGTGAAGTCACATGATTTACTCACACAGGACCCAGAAGTCCCTATTAGCACCACATTCTCCATCTTTCTCACTCTGAGATCCTAACTGCTAATTGGAAGGTGAGGGAGTCAAGCCTACATCTGTGTTACAGGGCAATCGTTCATTTAAAATAATAAAGATGAAAATGTAACAAAATGGTCTAGCACACACACACACACACACACACACACACACACACACACACACTTTCCTTTCATATCCACAGTGAGCTTCTCTCTATCATGCTATGTAGATGCTTGCAACATCCACTGACATCCCTGTCTCTGGGCTGGCTTACTGACAATCCATCCATCATCATCCAACAACTCCAGTCATTCCAAAAGGCGAAGGTGTGTATACCTCAGTCCTACTGGGAACCTGGCTGTGCATCCTCGCTTGCCTGTAGAGCATCTAGACACTGACTGTGGTTACGTGTGCGTCACTCCACACACAGCTGTCCTCTGTCTCTCTCGCTGCTGAGCTTCCCATTGGATCCCATCTTCTCAAACAGTTTATGTCTATTTCCTTATCTCCCACCCCACAAAAGATACAGATTCCTCACATGAAAAGAAGCATGTTTTATTTGACTGTGTCTGACTTCATTTGCTAAATATGCTCATCTCCAGTTTTAACCATTTTCTTAAGAACAACCATGCCAGAAAGCTTGGTAAGGTAGAGCAGGTTGAGACCCGGAGATTTGGTGGGCACACAGCTGAGGCTTAGGCAACTCCCATCTCCCTGCCAGACTTCTGACTTGGAGCTCTCACCATACTTCTCACATAAAAGAGATGTGAGCACAGGTCACATAGGTCCAAAACAGAGTTCTTCATGCTAGTGAGATACCTAGAGGCTTAGAGGACTTGGCCAATGAACTTCCCTTTCTGGACATTCCTCCCTGCAAAAGGTATTTAATCTCAGGCCCACCCTAAGAAATGGGATATGGTTTTACGAATTCATTTTCTGCCACGAAAATAAACTATTTAGAACCATGGACTGTCTCTTTCACCAAGATCTGCTGTGGGGAGCCACGAGGAAGGCCTTTGACTACAGAGCCACTGCCACCAAGTCTGCATCTGCCAAGCTAAGGACAATCATCTCTGCTGGGACAAGCCAGAGCTCTCCTTCCCGTCCTCTCACCCCAGGGCAACTTCCAGTAGTGCCTGGATGCCCAAGAGTCCCACGTCCTCGTTGTAGACCTGGAACCACCCTCCCCACCCCAACCCCCAACCAGCTCCCGGCTTTCCCACATCTCAGACTGTGCTTTCCCACCCCTCGAGCTGTGTCTTCATGATGCCCTACAGCCCAGCACCCAGCTGATTCTTTCCTATGGTTGAACAAGACTCCACTGTGAACATGCATGCATACATGTATGTGTGTGTGGTGGGGGGGGGGAGGGTATGGAACCTTTAGGTTAGTGGTTCTCAACCTTCCTAATGCTGCAACCCTTTAATACAGTTCCTCATGTTGTGATGACCCCCAACCACAAAATTATTTTTGTTACTTCAGAATTGTAATTTTGCTACTCTTATGAATCGTAATGTAAAATGTCTGTGGTCTTGGGTGACTCCTGTGAAAAGGTTGTTTCACACACACACACACCCCCACAGAGTCATGGCCCACAGGTTGAGAATCACTGCTTTAGGAGGTGGAGCCTTGCTGAAAGAAGGAAATCCAGAGGCAGGCTTTGGAGGTTTGAAGCCTTCCCGGCTTCCAGTTTGCTCCCTCTGCTATCTATGTGTGGTTAAAGATGTGCCTGCTACTGCTGCCATGTTAACTGCTATGCCATGTTATCTGTCACCATAGATTCTCTCTCTGGAAACATAAGCCAAAATGAACTCTTCCATATGTTGCTTTTGATCATAGTGCTTTATCTCAACAACAAAATTATCAGTTTACACAGAGGCTGGAGTAGTATTCATGTTCCTACCAGCAATATACAAGGGAGGCCTTTTTCTTTCCATATCATTAGGGTTTTGTTTATTTGCTTACTTTCTTAACAATAGTCACCCTGACCGGGGTGAGATAGAATCTCTGGCTTTGGTTTTCATTTCCCTTTTGGCCAAGGATGTGAAACATTTTCACACACATTTATTGATAATTTGTGCGTTTGTGGATTGAAATGATTTATTAGTGTTCAACTCTTTCTATATTACACTCATTAATTCTCTATTAAATGGGTAGCATTGTCTTCCATTCTGTAGGCTGCCTCTTCAAGCTGATCTCTCTTCTCTCTACTGTACAGAAGCTTTTGGATCTCCTGTAATCCTATCTGTCAATTCTTGCTGCTGATATATGAGTCCTAGCCAGGAGGTTCTTACCTGTGTTGGTATCTGGACACTTTTTTTCTATATTTTTCTCTATCAGTGCATAGTTTCAGGTCTTACACTAAATTCTTGGGCCCATTTTGAATAGATTTTTTAATGTTTGTTTTTTCTTTTGAGATTGTGACATAATTACATCATGTCCCCACTTGTGAATTGACTTTTGTACAGGTTAACAGACATGAAACTAGTTTCATTTTTTTCTTCTACATGTGGAACCAATTTCCCCAGCACCTTGTATTTAAAAAGTCTGTCTTCTCCCCAGCAGATGGTTTTGATATCTGTTTATTTCTGGATCCCGTATTCTATTCCATTGACCCACGTGTCTGGCTTTGTGCTAGGACCATGTCAGTCTTGTCCCTATGGCTCTATATTCTAGTTTGAAATCAAGTATTATGACTCCTCCCCTTTGCTCTTTTTGCTTAGGATTACTTTGGCTATTTGGAATCTTCTGAACTTTCTTATGACAATCAAGTCTGTTTTTCTAGTTCTGTCTAGGATAGTGTCTCTCTGTGCTGTTTGGACTGGCTTTCACAATCCTGCCTCAGACTCCTGAGGGCTGGTGCACCCCTATACTTGGTAGAGATATTTTTCTAATTTTACTTTTGAAAAATTTTGCTTGTATGTAATTTACTTAGTTTATATGAGCAGCGGGATATTGCAAAAATGGCTGGTGGCATGCTGGAAAGGCAGAAAATTCATTAGCTGCTCAGTCTCAACACAAGGGAACCAATGATGTATCCCAGTCTGGGGATGCAAGTCTGGAACTCCAGGAGAGCCCCTGGTATGAGTCTATGGGAAGGGCAAAGAAGCTGCAGTCTGATGGTGGCAAGACATGGCTGCATCAACGGAGACACTCACTCAGACAAAACAGATTGTGAAGCGCTGGCTAGCTTCCTCTTCTTCCCTTTTATCCCAACCATCAGATACTTCCAGCCTATCTGATGGTGTAACCATAATTTGTAGAAAGTCTTTGTTAGCAACCAGATATCTCCATCGCCTAGCTCAGGGACCCAGAGACAGCAGCATATGACATCACTAGCTGCCAAGATATGACTCATTCCCACTGTTGACACGAGTTGTATATTTGCCCACTGCATGTGCTCTGCTTACCTTTATAAAAGGCCAGTCCCTCCTCTGCCTGTTCTCTTTTTTCCCTTCACTCTTCCCAGAAGGTGGCCTCTGTATACCCCCTCCCCAATAAACCTCCCCCTTGAGATCCTTCGCATGGTATGACTTTGGGGCCTCTGTGCTTAGTAACAGTATTTCCCTTGCAGTCCCACATGCTGACACTCTCTGGAAGCGCCCTCACAGCCATATCAATGAGTTTGCCTTACTAATAATCTCTCAGACATCTCTCCATCCAGTCCTGGTGGCAACTGGGATTAGCCTTTGCAGAAGGCAATTTAAAAAGCCGAGGGGTTAGATATTGTCTTCTGTTTGTATTGTAATGCTAAATGCTGGCCCCCAAGACCTGGCTGCCCCCAGGGACAACCCAAGAGAGTCGGCTCACACCCAAGTGATGCTATGAGTTATCCCTGATTGGTGAATAGAGATGTCTACAGCCAATAGCCAGGCAGAAGAGACACAGGTGGGGTTCTTGAGTTCCAGGCTTGGTGTCTGAGGAGATCAAGAGAGGGAGAAGAAGCTGGAGAGAGGAGGAAGCCACCATGAGGTAGGAGACTCATAAAAAGATGGCCATCAGGGCTGGCCATTTGGAGTTAAAAGCTGCCCAGACGGAACATAACAAATTATAATTTGGGGTTATCGATGGGAAACTAGATTCTAATAGCATAGAGGGTAGATGTCTGCCCAGCTCAAAAGCTAATTAAAGCTTATTATAAATATAAAGGTTGTGTGTCTTTTATCCAGGAACTGAGTGGTCAAAGGTGGGGGTAGAAACCCCAGATTGAGATTAAACTATAATACAGCAAAGTGTAGGGTTAGTAATTCTGCTTAGTGCCCAGAAGTCAACTCACTACACAGTCAAATTGGTGAAATAAAGGCTCTTGAATTAAATACTGATAAGATTAGAAAATTCTAGCTCAGAAGGAAGCCAGGACTGGAAGCAGAAGACTGAAAGATACTAGCTTAACCCATTCTGTCTGAATTTTTAATGAAGAGACTGTTCTCTGTATTTCTTTTTAGGTTCGATTTAAAGAGGGCTTTAAAATTAATTTTTTAGAAATCATGTTACATTATTTATTTGTTTATTTATCTATTTATTTGAAGTGCATGGGTGTTTTACCTGCATGTATGTCTGTGTATCACTTGTGTGCCTGGTGCCTTCAGAGGTCAGAAGAAGGCAGAATATTTTCTGGAACTAGAGTTACAGATGGTTGTGAGATGCCATGGGGGGTGGGGGGGCGGGAAGCTGGGAATTGAACCTGGTTCTCTGGAAAAGTACTGGTCTCTTAACCACTAAGCCATTTCTCCAGTCCCAACTTAACATTACTTTAATAGACTACTGCAGGAGAGCCTTTGTATCTGGTCTGAATTTGAAGTGGTGGCACCTGAGCTTTGAAGTAGCTTTTGTCCCTGATTGTTATCTGAGATTTTATGGGGTTTTTCTTTTGAAGGATTCTCAGAGCCTTTGCAGAACTGTGTGTCCAGATGTGCCGGATAAACCAGGAAGTCTCCTATGGCTGAGAATTACTTAGGTGATCGGTCTTACAAGACAGCCCCTAGATCAGATAAGAGGTCTTGGTATGTGGAAATTGACTTGCTAAGGGTGCCTTCTGTGTAACAATAAAAAGAGCTCCTAGAAAGCTGTCAGCAATGAGTCCTTGAGAGGCTGATCCTCCTACTGCTGAGAAGCAGAATTCATCCAGCACTGGCTCTTTTTTCTTCCATGAATCATCTCTCATAACCCAAAACTAGGACAGACCGTAGAGAGAAGACTAGGATGGTGGATCCCACAGGCAGGCCCTAAGGCTTTTTAAGCAGAGAAGGGAGTCTGTGGATAGGGGAAGGATTGCTAAACCTGGGCTATCACCTATCCACACATGGCTCAGCCTGGGAAAACACCATCTTTCTCACAGGCAGCTTTGTCTGTTCAGAGGATCTGGCTCTGTCTTGACATTGCCTGGATGCTGGTGGGAACGTAGAGAAATGGATCAAATTAGAAAGCAAAATCTGAACCCTCTGAAACATGAGTGTTCAGGGCCTGGGCTTGACCACAGGGCGTGGTGCTGCTCGGTGTGTGGCTTGGGTTTGGCCCTGTGGCCAATTTTGTCAGCTCAGATTTATGCTAAACACAAACAGTGCCAGTTTTCTGAGTTTTCCCTCTTCTATTTCAGACTGTCTGAAATGGCCACATGCTTCATTTAACGGGTCTTAACATATTGAAGAGACTCCTCGAAGGAGACATAAAACTGAACAGCAGGTAGTGTGATCCATGTTCCCAGTAGACCTGTGTCCATTTAGGCAACTGAGGAATGTTCCAGATCTTTCCGGATGATAAAAACCATCGTCCATTTGTAATTTCAGAAAGCATTATTTTAATTTTCTAACCTGCATTGGGGGGAAGACAAGAGTTAGAAGGAAAGGTGGGTTTTTTTATTCCTTTTATTATAGAGGCATTTTATTATACGTGAGACTATTAACAAAGCACTAGCTTCAGCATCTGCCCGTGAGTAAACAAGCAAGCCATCCTACCGCTGCAGCAGCTTTGATGCTGCCTGCTAGCTAGGAGTGTGCTCAGCAATTCTCTCTGGCAAAATTCCAGCAAAGTTCAAATCTGATGTTACCTTCCACCTATCCAGTCCTGAGTCCAAGAGCACTTAAAAAAAAAAAAAAAAGGTCCAAAAAAATTCTTGCACTGACGCCTTTCGAGTATAAAAATGAAGCTGCTTGGTACCTGGCAGGCTACCATAGCAGCTGTGTGTTCATGAGCTCAGCATGCCTAGCATACCCAGCAGACGCTGTCACTGTCTAGCATGGAGTGGGGGGGGGGCTTATGATGCCCCATCCCCTAACTGAGGAGCTATGCACAGTCGATGGCTTCTGGGGAAAGGACGTTAATTTTTTAAGGGTATGGCTCTTGGGAGTCAGAGCACGAACCAGTGGATGGCCCCACACCCAGCAGTGTGTGGGCTGCACAAATTGAACTTGATGGTTTATTAAAGACAAATATTAAAAAAGAGAAGACATTAACTTTAGGGGTAAGGAATGTAAGGGTGGATCTGGGAGGAGTTAAGGGGAGGACTCAGGACTAAATGTGATCAAAATAACAACGATGCATTTAACAATAAAAATCTCAAAGAGCTGACAAAAATAACTTTTTAAAATGAAGATGGCTGCTGGCATTTTTTTTTTGTCTCTTTAAATATGTACTAAATCTTGGATTGTATTAAAGGCTTCCTTTTCCTGTAGAATGATCTAGATGTGTCAGACAGCAGCCCACTGACACTCCGATACACCGGCAGGTCCTTCATCCCCTTCACAGTCTTCTCATTTTGGTCCACAATGGTCTACCATCAGAGAGTCTATGGTTACCAAAACTGGAAAAATGAATAAATAAAACTCACCCTCTTGGTACTTTGTGCATTGTTAGACCAACTTCATCTCATTTGGAAATCCTGTCCAAAGGCCACAGGAGAACAACATGCATAGATAGACCCCTCCTAGTTCCCTTAAGCTTTCTCTTCCTCAATAACTTAGGTGCCATTGACCCTACTGTGTGTCTACTCCTTTTAGATTTACTAGAAGAATCTCAGCTTTACACACAAGGTGAGGATCCCTAATCCAAAATCCCAGAATCTCTCACAATGCCCCAAGTGGAAAAGTCTATACTAAACTGTAGATTGTTAATGTTTGATTAAAAGACAACCTTTTTAAACAAAAAGGGCATGAGGTGGAAGTTTCTAGTTGTGTCATGTGATACAGACTTATGTGGTATTTTGCTGAGGCAGACTCACTCTCATCACTTATGTGGATGTTTTGCTGAGGCAAGAATTGTGGGAGGACACATGATATTTGGAAAGAATATAAATAGAACTCAATGGGACAGTGACAGGGGCACTTGCATAGCTAGCTGTGAACGCTTCATTGGTCATGTGTTTTTGCTGATCTTCACTTTGTTGAGAGAGGCATGGCAGAGAACTATTGGTCCTTGTCATTCCTGCTGACTTGTGCTAATTTGGTGGAGGCCTGGCAGTTTCTGCTAGATTGTGCTGCTGTAACAAACGGAGATTAAAATTGCCCCCAAATAACTTCTAAATAGGTCCACATCCCCTTGTCCTATTTACCATCTTTCTCCCCTACCTTTGGATGGTGTGCTGGGGGAAAGGGGGGGGTCAAAGTGTTTGAGAATCCTTATTAAAGTGGGTTTTGAAAGATCTAAGCCTTCACTAAATCAAAAGCCTTTCCTGGGTAAAGCTTCAGATCCCAGGCACTTCAGAGAAGTGACACTAAGTCTGGAGGTGTGTCTTTCTGCTGCCTTAACATGATAGGTGTAAAGTGTAATCTGTAGGACATTTCCTGAACTGATATGCTCATTGTTATGGAACACAATGCAGTGACAGGCAGGGGTAAGGAGTAAGCCCATGAAAGGTGTTCCCCTGAGAAACCAAACCATGGTCTGATGTGTGACAGACCTGGTTTAAGGGAAGTTTATTTGGGAGAAGGAAGGAGAATGAGAGGAAGACAGATAGAGCTATGAGGGCAGAGAAGTAGGGACAGAAGACAGAAAGAGAAAAAGAGAGGCCAGTCTGGAACACATGGGAACAGAAATGGAGAGGGAAAGGGAGAGGGAGAGGGCAAGGGAAAGGGGGAGGGAGAGGGAGGGGGAGAGGGAGGGGAAGGGGGAGAGAGAGATTGAGAGGGAGAGGTGGAAAAGGTATTAAGCTGTCCTTTTTATAGGCTGCTGCATCTGGCTTGCACGCGGCAATGGCAGGTGATGACATAAGCCACCAATAAGTTCCTGGGAGAGGCTCAATGGAATTGCCTATAAGCCAACGCTCATGGCTTACAGAAACATTTGGCTTAGTCACTGCTTTCTCATCAGCCTTTGTACTTACTTTGTCCTGTGGTGACCTTAGCTTCCCATGAAATCCAACACTAAGTCTACTGTAACCCCAGGCTTTTCAACCCGGCCTCCTTGTTACCAGATGTAATGACTCTGAGAATTAATTATATATTAGTAAGTGCTTAGGCCATAAGCTTTGGCTTGTTCTCCAACTATCTCATTACATATATAACCCACTTAAACTATTCAGTGTCTTCCACCTGGTTAATTACCTCAGGTTTATGTGGCCCCTCAGAGTTCTAGGGCAAATCTGCACCCGACTCTCCCAGAATCCTCTCTCTCTCTCTCTCTCTCTCTCTCTCTCTCTCTCTCTCTCTCTCTCTCTCTCTCTCTCTCTCTCTCCTCTCCCACCCTCTCTATTTCTTTCCCTCTCCTGGATGTCCCACCTCCTATTTCCTGTCTCAGCTCATTGGCCATAGGCTTTTTTATTGACAGGTGATGCTTCCATATAGCAATAAGAGATTCTCTCTACAGTCTACCATTTCTGCAGTGGATGAGAGGATAGCCTTTTACCAAAAACAATGCCACTGTATGTGTATCCAATTATATCTCTGCATCAATGATAGGGCAGAACAACCTGTCTTCATCTTGCTCACTGACTGTCTTCTCTGACATTCGCAGATACTCTCAGATGGGTATTCACAGGTTCTCAAGGCATAAGGACTTTGACACAGTGGTAGCTAATAGTTTTCTTGATAGTGTTGTGCTATATACTGATCTGAGTCTCCTAGTTATGTCTTAGTTACTATTCTATTGCTGTAAAGAGACATCATGACCAAGAAAACCCTTATAAAATATTTAATTGGGGGATTGCTTCCATTTCAGAGGGTGAGTTTATGATTTAGTCAGTCAGGCGTGGTGCTAAAACAGTGGCTGAGAGCTTCCATCTGATCTACAAACTGGAAGCAGAGAGAGCAGGGGCCTGGGGTTTTTGAAACCTCAAAGCCTGTGACCAGAGATTCACCTCCTCCAAAGAGGCCATCCCTACTAATCTTTCCTAAATAGTCTACCAGCTAGGACCAAAGATTCAAGTAAATGGACCTATGGGAGTCAGTCCCATTCAAATTATCAGTTGACTGTATGGTTTAATCCTCAAAATAA
The DNA here is from genome assembly GCF_008632895.1 of Mastomys coucha. NCBI lineage: Eukaryota > Metazoa > Chordata > Mammalia > Rodentia > Muridae > Mastomys > Mastomys coucha. Next base: position 144,348,862 of record NW_022196905.1, on the reverse strand, counting down.
TTCAAAAGAGTAGATGCTTACTGTCCTAAGCTTACCCACTTCTTTCCCATGCTTAAATCAGAAGGAGAAATGGCTCAATGGTTAAGACTGGATACTACTATTGCAGAGGACCAGAGTTCAGTTCATAATACACATGTATACACACACACATACACATACACACACACACATACACATGTATACACACACACACACACACACACACACACACACTCGGTGGCTCACAACCACCTGTAACTCCAGTTTCAGGGGATCCAATACTCTCTTCTAGTCTCCATAGGCACATACTCACATAACAGATGCACAAACACACAGAATTAAAAATAATAAAAATAAATTTAAAATACCTTCTCTTAATGAACTCCAATTTTGCCTCAAACAATGAGCCCACAGTAGGTGGTACATTGGTATGACTTTTCAAATGGGGAAACAGACTGGAAATTTTGCTTTGCTCTACTAGGATCAACCACACTTCCTGCTTCTGTGAGACAGTGGTGTCTGCATTATAGCTATTTGAAGAGTTACTTCCTGATGACCAAGCGCTGCAGGTGGTGAACATTATCCCTTCCCTCAGCAAGGACACTCACACAGAACGCAGGGATGACCTGTCTGTATCCTGAAGTCCGTGAAAGTCTCCGAGGTGGGACAGTATTTGTCATAGGTTAGCACAGAACTCTGACCATCTCTTGGCTCTCCTGCCGGACTCTCTGGGGTCAGATAAGTGAAACAGCTCAGAACTGTTAGAGTAAGGTTCCACGGACCAGAAACGGGGTGGACATGCTAACCCGTCGTGAGCCAGCTGTGGCCATAGGAGGCCTGAAAGCAGACAGAGCTCCCGAGATAAAGATCTAGGGGAGGCCGTGGCTTAGAATTCTCCTTACAGGGCAGGATGCCGGATCATGAGTTGGATTCAGAGGTGAGGAGGGACTCTTCTTAGTCCTGAAAGGAAAACAAAACTGCACAACAGGTGTCCTCCTAGAGCTGAGGACAGAATGAAACTGCTCCGAATTGTCTGAGTGAGACAGGGCACCTCTCTCCAGGATCTGTCTGCCTATCACAGTGGAGCAGGAAACTGACAGTTTTCTGAGAATCTCTCTCACTCCTAGAAGCGAGAAGCACCAGGAGAAGCAAATCTGTCACTCTAGATGGAGGAACTGGTCACCTCTGTTAGCGTTCTGTCTAAACTCCACCCCACAGTTACCTGGCAACAGCCAGGTATGCTCCTCCCTACAGTTACCTGGCAACAGCCAGGTAGGCCTGACCCACTATAAAGGGGGCTGCTTGCCCCCTCCTCCCTCTCTTGCTTTCTTGTTTCTCCCTTGCCCTTTTGGGCTCTTCCCTTTCTCCCTCCCTTCTCCTCTCCCGTCCCCCCTCTCTCCACATGGTCATGGCTGGCCTCTACTTCTCTACTCTCTCCCTTTCTCTGCCTTTCTCTGCTTCTACTACCCTCTTAACTCCCCTCCCCATGCCCTAATTAAACTCTATTCTATACTATACCATGTGGCTGGTCCCTCAGGGGAAAGGGATGCCTCAGCATGGGCCCACTGAGACATCCCTTTCCCTCATACCTCACCACACCCCTCCATAGAACATATTCCTTCTCTCTCTATCTTTTTATAAACACATCAACCTTCCCAAATCAGATTCCAAGAGACAGCTGACAAAACAGCCTATTAAAACAGGAAGTCACTGGAGAGTGAATTTCGTAGATTATTTTTTGCCAAAACCTTAAAGTGGGAGAAAAGTGATGGGAAAAATAGATAAATGAATCATAACTTCTTACTAGAGGAAAATATTCCATAAAGCAGAACCGAGAAGAAATGAAACGAGTACAAGTAGCTAGGAAAGAGCCAACTTCAACCATGGAACAATAACTGGAGTTCTGAACTGATTTATTTATGTACTTCTGTTGTTGTTTGTTTTGGTTTGTTGTTTTTGAGAAAAGTCATGTAGCCCCAGCTATCCCAGAATTCACTATGTAGACAATCATGGCCAAGAACTCAAAGATCAACCTGCCTGTGCCCCCAGATGCTGGGACTAAAGGCCTGTGCTACCACAGCTCTGTTGAGTTTTGAACGTTTTTAAAAAGCAGACTAGATCGTCTGCAAATGTGGCAGAGCTGAAGGAAGTTGGTTGATTTGGGAAAGGGGGTAGAGGACAAGCCCTGCTCATTTCAGTCCATACTAGAAATAAAACACCTAGCAGGTCAGACCTTCTCTGTAGTAAAAAATAATAATAAATCCTGTCGTGGGCTTTCTTCTGGCCTTACACCATATATGTTCCCAGATGAAAGTGAAAGGCTGGAGAATCTTAGAATTTAAAATGAGGGCATTTAATACAAATGTATGGTGTATAACCTTTACCTAAAAGGACATGGAGGGCCGCTGTAGCCAGCCAGAAATATAAAATAGCCGGTCCCAGGAACTGAGAGCCTCAGGGCTCTGGTTCCCAATACCTGCTCCTCCTGAATGATCCACTATGAGGGCGGAACTAAGAATGAAGGTCTAGTGGTTTATGAGACTCTCCACCCTGCAGACCGATAGATGAAGATTGCATTCCTAGAATGAATGTGTTCCCCTCCCTAACTGAATACCTTGGTCTGGTCCCTCTGAAATTTTCCACTGTTTCTATGTTCTGATTTCCTTGGTAACCCTCTCCCCGCCCCCAGCCTGTGGATGTTCCCTTAAATATCCCACATTTCTTGTGTTCGGTGTCGAGCTCTGGCCAGCATGGTCACGAGATCGACCCCAGCGTCAAACTCTGGCCAGCAAGGTCATGAGATCGACCCGGTACCGGTATCCCCAATAAACCTCATGTGATTGCAGCAAGTTCGGTTTCTCGTGAGTCATTGGGTGGTCGTGTCATCCCGAGACTTGAGTAAGGATCTCCCTAGTTCTGGGGGTCTTTCAAAAGCTGTACATTGATGTGTTTATAAAAAAATAAAGGGGGGAATATGTTCTACTGAGGTGTAGAGAGGTGTGGGGGAAGGGTGTGTCTCAGCGAGTCCATGCTGAGGCATCTCTTCCCCCTGAGGAACCAGCCACATGATAGTACAGTATAGAATAGAGTTTATTCAGGGCATGGGGAGGGTGTCAAGAAGGTAGTAGAGGCAGAGAAGGGGGAAGAGAGAGAGAGAGAGAGAGAGAGAAGAGGAGAGAGAGGAGAGGAGAGGAGAGGAGAGGACATAGAGTAGAGGCTGGCCATGAGCACATGGACAGAGTGAGGGAAGGGAATGAGGAGGGGGAAGGGAATGAAAGAACAAGAGAAAGCAAGAGAGCAAGGAGGTGGGCAAGCAGCCCCTTTTATAGTGGGTCAGGCCTACCTGGCTAGCTGGGGGGCGGAGCAAACCTGGCTATTGCCAGGTAACTGTGGGGTGGAGCTTAGACAGAATGCTAACATATATAGCCTTTTTTGTTGTTGTTGTTGTTGTTTTGTTTGTTTTTGCTATGCCTTAGGCAGCACAATAGTTGGTCAATTGCCTACACCTCCCCCCTTCCCAAATACAGTTAGAATCTATTTTCTTATCAATAAGTTACTACTACCTAACTTTTATGCTCCATCTGGTCTACTCTTAGCTGCAATTGGCTAGCCCACGTGGGCCACACCTACCCCATGACATTTCTCCTTCTCCCTCCTGTCTTTCTTCTTCCCAGGCAAATTGCTTCTTCTCTCTCCCCCTCCCTACTTCTTCCTCTAAGCCTGCCAGCTTTCTCTTCTCTCCAGCTGTTGGCTGCTGACATCTTTGTTCACCAATGGCAATCAACTGGGGGCAGGGTGTCTCAGTGTCTTATGCACAGACTCTCTCTTGGGGCAAACTCTCTCTTAGGGGCCCCAGATTAGCATTAGAATACAAACAGCATTATGCTAAAGTTACACTTCTTCTCATGGGAAGTCTTACTGTCTGTCACTTTGGGTCTGACTCAGTGCTCCGGACCTCAAGTAGCACCCTTCTCTGACACAGCTTTCTAAAGGCAAGTGTGTCCTACCTTCCATACAATAATGTTTAGATACCCGGTCATTGGATGCCTGGAAGTACAAAACCGCTTCCACCATAGGGAGAATCCTAAACTAATAACACAGAAGTGACTTTCTCCATCTGCTGTCCTCGTGTTCAGAAAATAAACAGAGCATCCAGGATGGGGATGTGGGTCTGTAGTTCTGAGCAATTCAATGACCATGAAAGACCGAATTTAGAAATTTGGAAAAAGCATGTTAATGGAAATGCGTTAATGCATTAATGTATAACCTTTACTTAAAGAAGGCATAGGAAGTCTCTGTCACGAGCCAGGAAGGTGGACTGGTCAGTTCCAGGAACAGGATAGCGGTCAGCTATTAAGAAGATAACATTGCCCAGAATAAGGAACAGGACAGCGGTCAGTCATTAAGAAGATAGCGTTGACCAAACCACATTCCTCTAGACAATTAGTGAGCAGAATGACTTCCTTGTGATCTGGCTCAACTAGGTAGTGAGTTCCTTTAGAATTTTCCATTGTTCTCTTGTTATGTTTCCTTGGTAACCCTTTCACCCCCCTAGTTTGTGATTTTTTCCCTTTAAATACCCCTTACTCCTCGTGCTCATGGTCAAACTCCTCTGGCCAGCAAGGTCACGAGATCGACCCCAGTACTGGTATCCCCAGTAAACCTCATGTGATTGCAGCAAGATCGGTCTCTCGTGAGTTATTGGGTGGTCGCGTCATCCCGAGACTTGAGTGAGGGTCTCCCCAGCTATGGGAGGGTCTTTAAACCACCCCCCTGTGCTCTAATGGGAACCATTGGAGAGGTAACACAGAAGTTTCTTCAAGCCCAAGATAGACAAATCTCTCAGTGAAAGTGCTTCTGTGATTGTTGCCAGGTGTTTGGGAGGGGTAAGTCCAAAAACAAAAGAGTTTGTCTGAAAAGAAAGCTTGAGTGCTGCCCTGATTAGAATATAATTTTCATGTATTCCCAGCCTGGGGTTCATGTGCCAGAAGCTTGGTCCCCAAGGTGGTGGTGGTGGGATGGTGGTATGGGTGATGTTTTGAGAGAGGAAGTTGTGACACCGGAAACATCACCTGCCACTGAAGTAATAAAATGAAAAACAGTTCTGGGAATGTAGAAATAAAGTAAAATAAGAGAGCCATCCATATTCCAGCTCTTGTAAGCAGCAAGCAATGTGGAAACGAAGTTTTACAGTAGCAAGCAGCAGCTTCAGACACTGAGAAGTTGTGTTCCAGGGATGCCCAAGGACATGTTGTAAAAACAAAGTTCTGGTGGTCAGAATGTTGAGACAGAATGACCAGGCCATTCTGACTAAGCTAAGTAAGGCTAAAACAAAAATAACTGGTAGTCGAAATGACATTAAGGTCCATGAAAACAAGATTAACATTTCCCGAAAGAACCCCCAACCCCTCCCTGTGGTGAATTTTGAAAAAGACCACAAACTGTCACCCTGACCTTGCTGATGACAATCCCCCCCTACCACCTAGTTATTCAGCCCCTTTCCAGGGACTTTTCAAGGCCAGGTGCAGAGCTGGATAGGGAAGTTGGCTGACTAAGCCAAGAGCAGTCCCCTGAGCAAGCCAACCAATGCCTGATGAGATCCTTTGTCCTGTGTCCCACCCACCAGAGTAAGCCAGCTAGCCTTGTTGCAGAAATCTGCCTGCCCTCTGTAAAGTTAAAAGATGTGTGCTTTCTGAGTTCAGGGTTGACTCCCACTGTGAGGGTGGGCAACCCTATGTACATGGATCAATAAACCTCATGTTATTGCAATGATCTATTGTCAGTCTGTGTTCTCTGGTTGAGCCAACTTTACAACACCACAAAGATTAATGTCGTTCTGGTAGGACCCTAATTAGTTCCTGGAAGTGTCATTTAAAAATGTAAGCCTGGTGCCTGGATCTCTCTTGCTTCCTGCCTTGTTTGGGTTGTTTTCTTTGGAAGATACTCCAGCGTTGAGTAAATTAGCTTAAACCTTGACCTTAGATGGCCTCAAGCTGAGCACTCACCTCCACTTCTCTCAAACAACAAACCGCAAGTCTGATGATGAAATGAAGCTTAGCCATGGTGGTATGGGAATCCCTGTACATGCATTATGTGAGTTCATTCTAGGACTACGCCCCAAGATGCACCCAGTGAAGGCTTGGACTATCCTGGTGTAGAAATGTGTGTGTGTGTGTGTGTGTGTGTGTGTGTGTGTATGTGTGTGCATGCGTATGTCTGTCTGTGTCTGTGTGCACTAGCATGTATCCATGTATGTGTGTGTGTATGTGATGTGTATGTCTATATGTGTGTGTCTATGCATGTATGTGTGCATATGTATATGCCTGTGTGTATGTATGGGTACGTGTGTGTGTTTATGAACTCAAGGGCATTCATTCGCACATGACCTTCAACAAGATTTCCTTCTCCCTCTTAGCAGCTTTTCCCTCTCTACAAAATGCTATCCCTCCCATAACTATCTTACTTAGCAGTTCTTTTTACATTTTTTTCCTGTCTCTGTTATTTACTTTTGTTTTATTTCCATAGATATTTAGCAGGACAATCTAGTTCAACACTCTCATCTTACAGATGAGGAGACTAAGGCCCAGAGAGCACAACCTACATTTTATTCCAATGAGACACGAACGGGTGAACAGAGGGGATGGGGGGATGCTCAAAGAGTGACCTGACTCCTGTCAGGGCACTGGCTGTGTTTCTAGACCTTGATGTCAATGGAGCTTCTTGGGGTGGCAAGCTCTCCCTGCACCCTAGAGCACCCCAGAAGCCCAGCAATATGGGGAATTATGAAAGGCTCTTTGGTTCCCCAGGAACAGGCTGTCTCTGTCTCTGACAATTTTCAGATTTTTGGTCTGGTCAAGCCCAGCACGCTTCTTTCTCAGCTTCCCAGAAGTCTTGATGTCATCCAGAATATTTTCTCTCTCTCTCTCTCTCTCTCTCTCTCTCTCTCTCTCTCTCTCTCTCTCTCTCTCTCTTTCTCTCAGTTGACCCAATTCTCCATCTTGTTGCATAGTCTTTCTTTGGCAAGCAGCCACCTGCTTATTCAGCAGCAGGGTGTCTCATTTTACCTCTCCTGGGTGTCTGATGCCACCTGGTTGTCCCTGAGCAGAAATTCATGGCAGGGCTACATTTGGACCTTTCCCAGTGGAATCTTGCTGCAAAGTTTCTGTCTCCACAGGAACTGGGCCATGACCCATCCACACCTGCACACAATGCCTGCCAAGACATGATGTGTTGAGGAAGCCATGTGCAGAGCTTAAGGCTGAAAGAGATGTGGTTTTGGAGACTACTGGACATTTGTGGCCCAGGACTTTTCCCTCGAGGGACCAAGTAAGGCAAAAATCAAGTGGCCTTGGAACCATGGAATATTAACAGGGAACAGAAACGGAGAGATGGTCTAGATGAGTCCAGTGGGTGTCAGATTTAAGATCCATCCAAATCACCTCGGGTGGGGGTTGTTAAAAATGCAAGGCTCATGCTCTTCCAAGAGAGATGGTGATTTACTTGTGTGTGACAAAACTCAGGAAAATGGCTGTCCGGCGAGTCCTGTGGTTCAGATTCATCGTCATCTACGCATGGCTCCTCACACAAAGATTAGGGCTAAGGGTGAGACTGGGGGAATCCTCCACTTGCTGGTCCTCCCTCTGCCCAGGAGATAGTGGCTATGCCTCTCAACCATGCAGATGGGAGCTGATAACTGTTGCTACATTCCAACATAGTCTGTTCTCGCTTTGTTTTCTAAGATACTTCCTGTGGGTCTCCTGTCCCCACTCAGTGAGGAGGAAGGAAGGGTACCTGGGACGAAGGGAAGAACATATTGGCACAGGCGAGGATGCCACAGACTAGTGACTGTATGGATAGTGAACACAGCTTCAAGTCCTTCATAGCCCTGCCATTCCAGAGACACAACATCCCCCTCAAATTCTATTGATGAAGATCCATCAGCCATCTGTCAGCCCATTAAATGTGTGTCCTCCACCTAATAAAACACCGCACAAACATCTGTTCTGACTGTTTTTTCTGCAACCCAGCCGACCCCTCTCCTCCTTCCTCTTCTTTTGTCATCTGTATTTTACTCCTCTCAGTGGGATGTGACAAGATGTGGGATGAGAGATTAACCCAAAAGTTGCCTTCTTGAATCTCAAACTTGCCTGACTTTGTTTTGTTCTGCTTTGTTAGCATCTTTGCAGTAACAAAGGTGTCAAGCCTTCTTGCCTCAGTGGCATTTCCAGCTCTCAAAGGGATAGCAAGGGTTGTCACATACATGTGAGTGCCACAGGAGGCATTTGCAGATTTCTAGTGGAAATGTGTTTTTAGAAGTGGTTTTATCCTTCAATCGGCATTTCTCTTTAAAATTAAACTAGCCATTTGACTCTTTGCTGCCTGGTGTGCAATTTCAAATCATTTCCTCTTGCAGGGCTTGCCAAAAATCTCACAAATGAGAAGATGTTTTATATCCTCAGTTGAAGTTTTCTTCCACTCACTGACATTAATCACCAAATGCCAAGAAAGGCAAATAGATGAGACAAAGAAGCCGGCATAAATTACAGGTTAAGGCGCACAGATAAGAGCAAAGTCAACAGCTCTGTGTACCACCTCAAATCCCTTTTGGAACTGGATGGTGGCATAAATCTCACGTTATAAATAAATGAGACATTTCTGCACTGTGTTACACTAACACCATAAAACACATGCTACGGTTTACTCCCTCCCTAAGTCTGCAAGCATTTGAACCAGATCTAAAAATGACTCAACACACATACACACAGCTTTGTTAAGTGAAGGTGACTGACACAGGGATGAAAGAATCAAGGAATTCAAATGGCCGGAACACCTAAGAGCCCATTCAAAACATAGATCCCACTGTTGGGAAATCAGCCAGGACAGTGGATCTAGTCATGTTACACTCTTAAGAATGTCATTCCTATAGTGTGTTTTCTGGCTCAGCGGAAGCAATGGCAGAAAGTCTGCTGATCAAATGTGTGTGTGTGTGTGTGTGTGTGTGTGTGTGTGTGTGTACACACATGTGTTTGTATGTGTGCACTTATATGTATGTGTGTGTGCATACATGTGTGTATATAAATATGTGTTCATACACATATGTGTTTGTGTGCACAAGTGTGTTCATGTGTGTGTACATGTGTGTGTGTTCTAGAGACATTCAGAAAGTGCTAAGTAAATATTGTGACTGAATGCTGATATGGTGTTTATTCCAATAGAAAACCAGTGCAGATAGTACATTCCCATGAATAAGAGACTTCCAGATTTTATGAGTTTGAGGCCAAATTAAACATCTTATACTTTAGCATTGACAGTGATTTTTATGGTCATTTTATAGGGGACATGTTATTTTACTCACAGAAATATGTTGTACATTTATTGGAACTAATAGAAAAAAATCATAATTCTGTAGATACCACAATAGTCCAATAACCCCGGGCAAAGGAATAAGACCAGATGGCTAACATGAAATATATTGACATCAATAAATACAAAAACACAAGTTCACTGGTGAATGAAATCCTGCATCCTTTATGTGATACTCTAAATGCAAATGGTGATCTTGTTTCATAGAAAATGCCAATTCCTGAAAACCCAGCTGTAATAGAAAAGAGATTTGATGGATGATTACTGCATTCTGGACAGAGTAAATATACCAGTAAACTCTGAAAAACAGCAGCTAGCCAGAGACAATGCACTGGAAAAGAATTCATAGATGTGAAGCTGAAGTGACCAGAGACAGCAAAAATGGTCACCAGTAGAAAGCTTTAAACTGACTAGCAAATTGAAAGATTCCAATGCCATCCTCATACAAAGCTAAAGATTTCCAACTGTACTAAATGAGAAACCTTGATTCTGTTGTTAGCATCATGCATCAGAGGGTTTAAGGTTACCACATACATTGGCACACATTTGCATGTATGAAGTCCGGCCAATGACCTTGAATCTATTTCTTTTTTTAGACTTATTTTTCTTGTGAGTTTTGCTGGCAAGTATGTATATGCACTGTGTGTTTGTGTGTGTGTGTGTGTGTTTGTGTGTGTGTGTGTGTGTGTGTGTGTATACTCAAAGAGACCAGAAAAAGGTATCAGGTCATTTGAAACTGGAGCTATAGATGATTGTGAGACACCATGTGGATGCTGGGAACCAAACCTGGGTCATTTGGAAGAACAACAAATGCTCTAACCAATGAGCAATCTCTCCAGCTCCTTGAATCTATTTCTTATGCAACATGACCTGGGCTGGCTCCATGATCTGAGGAAGCAAGGCCAGTTCTGTCTGGCTTCCCACCACATAGTACACTGAAGGGCAGCCTTGCTGAATGATTATAATAGATGCTCACTGGGAATAGGGGAATCACACATATCTAGGGTATTGAGGGTGACAAACGCCATGAGCCAACAAATCCAGTATTTTTTGGAGACCAGTAATGTTGTCTGATACATTACAAGGGGTGTCTCTGTTATTTTAATTATCTCCTTACCAAGAAGGATCTTAAATATTTAGGAGCCAAGAAAACCAATTTTTGAGTCAAATGCCTGAAGTCTGTTTAGCACATTACAGCAGTTGGGTTTATTGTTATTGTTGCTGTTGTTGTTTTAGCAAAAAGGAAAGAGAATACCGACTGGTGGTTGTTAGGGCAGGTTGGTACCCAGAGCAGGAAGCAAGCAAGCGTAGAAGCACTATCAAGAGGCTCTATGTGACAACAGAGTGTGGCCAGGTTGGCAACAAACCTGCGGATCAGTAGTTAAACTGCCGTAATTAGCCCATTAGTGTTTTGGGAGGGAACTGGTAAACTCAGGAATTTGCTTCTAACTTGCTTGGTTGCTGTAGCTTCCACCTGCCTCCACAAGAGCGAGGCAGGCATTCTCTGCAACTCTTTATCTGGATTTTATTTTCTGAGACAGGGTTCCTCCATGTAGCCTTAGCTATCTCTTCTTGATCTCACACTGTAGATCAGGCCTCAGATTCACAGAGATCAGACTGCCTCTGTCTCTCAAGTGCTGGGATTAAAGATGTGCTCCACCACTGCCTTGTTATCTGGACATTTCAGAGCAATAAGAAAACCAAACACCCATCTCAGAACTACAATCCTATTATACTCCTTTGTCCTACCATCAAATCTGTGTCCACTTTGGAGTCTGTACAAATTGAATACAATGGGTAATTTAACGCAAATTAAGTAATAGTAGATACTTCTACCCATGGCATATTAATTGCAATTATATGGTATATGTCAGTTAATACATTCTAACTCATAAGGCAACAACGAAACACATTTCTGTTAAAATGAACCACAAGGGCAAGCAAGATGGCTCAGCAGGTAAAAGAGCTTGTCACATAAACCTGACTACCTGGGTCTCTGAAAGCTCACTACCTCCTGGTAAGCTTCCAACATTGTAAGGCACCAGAGCACTCTGTAAGATTAACACAGTGGATGCTGAGCAGGTCGAATAGAACCTCACGAGAACATCTTACACAGGAAACAACCCTAGTACATTACAGGACATTACCTTCAAGACCAGCAGCAGGCAGACTGCTTCTAAAACGGATGTGTCTATATAAAGATAAAGAGAAGGGGGATATGTTCTATGGAAGTATAGTCAGGTATGGGGGAAGGGGGTGCCTCAGAAGGCCCATGCTGAGGCATCCCTTCCCCTTAAGGGACCAGCCACATGATGGTATAGTATAGAATAGAGTTTATTTAGGGCATGGGGAGGGGAGTTAAGAGGGTAGCAGAGGCAGAGAAAGGCAGAGAGAGAGTAGAGGAGTAGAGACCAACCATGAAAACATGGAGAGAGGGAATGGGAAGGGGATGGGGAAAGAGGTGGGAAGGGAAGAAGAGAAAGAGCAAGAGAAAAACAAGAGAGGAGCAAGAAAGAGAGGAGGGGGCAAGCAGCTCCTTTTATAGTGGGTCAGGCCCACCTGGCTGTTGCCAGGTAACTGGGGCGGAGCTTAGACAGAATGCTAACAAAAACTGTTGATTCCATCTGCCCCTTAGTGATCATCAGAGTTTAAGTTTTGAAGAGTTGGCAAACTGTCTTTGGCTGAATTAAACTGTAGAAATAAAAGTCTACCTAGCTCTAAGCCTGCTTAAGAACAAAGAACTGGAATCTAAATATAGGGGTTTGAGAGCTATCTACATTCACACCAAAATCCACGGCTGGAGATTCCCTTTATGTAAGGAAATCTGGATGCTTTAAAAGAAAAACTGAGTTTAAAAAAACAAAACAAAACAAAACAAAAAAACCCCAGCCATTTCCTGAAGAGCAATTTTGTTGAATTGAAAACTCATTAAGTCAGTGAAACATCCCTTACCAGGTTCAAAAAGTGAGCTTTTATTTGCTCAATTATCCTTATAGGCAGTTCTTTAAAACTGAAAATTACAGATTTTTTTTTTTTTTTTTGCATTCAAAAATCCACTTCACTTTCAAAAGCCCTAAGTCTCTGCTTCTCCGCCTCTCACTGCATCTCATCAAAGTGGATGTTGCATTCACTTTGATTTTCCAAAAGCCCTGGGGAAGCAAAGGAGAGGAAGGAAGGGTACCACCCAGTATCCTCAGAACCTGAAGAACCTGAAGAACCTGAAGGCAGTTTTCATTCTCCAGAACTGCAATGCGAGAAGTGTTCTCAGCGCCCCCTAGTGGTTGCCCAGTTCTGAGAGATGGGTGGTCGTTCACCTTGTGGCTCAATGGCCTGAAAGGGACAATCCCAGGAACCATAGGAAGAAGTAACACCAAGCATTCCAGAAGAATCTGGATGCCCAGGTTGTGGTGCTGAGTTGGACATCCTAGGGGAGACCAAGAGTGACGCTAAGTGGCATCACACGCAGTTCTAAAGACGGGCAGTGATCTGTCACCACCCACAAATCACAGACTGACTCTCTCCACACCTCTTCCTTCTCCACTTTCAGCCAACCTCCTGAACAACTACTGGTGGCGGACTGTAGGGCCTTGGCTTTGTGGAATGCCCACTTCGGTAGGGAAGGCATTATCTTCATAGTTATGTATTGTAACTCAAAAGACAATCGGACATAAATACAGGCTGACCTCGTTCCGTTCCGTATCAAAAGGGAAAATCCAAGTAAGGGCAGCCCAGGTCCCACCCACCGCTTACAGCACAAGTCGGCTGCTCTTCCTCAAGATGTAAATAATTAACCAAATAAAAGTAGTAACCAAATACGAGACTATTCAAGTATGCACACTTGAACTGTAGTGAATGGATAACTGTTTTGAACAGAACTATGTGGTGATCTTGCTTAAATGGCCACCACTCCTTACAGCACAGGAGCCCTGATTGTGGTTGTTGTCCTGAGAGATAGGGATGTAGCTATGTGCTTCCTGCTGGAGGACATAGTCTCCTTCCCTTAAAGACACAGGCCCTTATACACGGAGGAGATGGGTGTAGCTTAAAAGGAGATGGGTGCTAAGGGAATATAAGAGACTTACAGGACCTTGTCCAGACCTTGCCTTAGAAGCCAAGTGAGCCAGATGCGTGGGTTTCCTAACTCTATCGGCAAAA
>NW_022196905.1:144324391-144335355 GCF_008632895.1 Mastomys coucha | reverse complement strand
GGAACTCGCTCTGTAGACCAGGCTGGCCTCAAACGAAAGGTCCTTTTTTTTTTGGTTTGGGTTACTGTGATGGAATTGTGGTTCTGATCCCCTCCAGTTAGCGCTGTGGTCCCCGGCCTTACCCCGACACTGTCTTTAAGCTTCCTTGTGACAGAGGCTAATCCTGAGCAGGTCAAAAGGATCCCCTCTTAGATAGCTTAGTGTGTTGCTGATCCTGTCTTTATGGCTCATGCTTCCTAATAGTCTTCCAGGTCTGAGCAGAGTGGCAGAGGTTTAAGCAGCAGCTTATGTACACTGCTTAGCAGCAGGCATGTAGACCTACAAGTTGCCTCACTCAACACAATGGTCAGGATTACACAGGGCATTTAGCAGACCTCTATGGGTCCTTTGACACAGAGTCATATAGTAGATTCAGAAAAACGTTTATATATATATATATGTATGTATGTATACACACACACATATATATGGTAGCATATGCATGCACACACCCACACATATGGAGAGACATATGTGGATGTTTTGTGGTCATCTTTAAGCTTATCATTTTATGATTTTTTTACTTCATGAGAACCTTCAACATTTTTTCAATAAAGTGTCTTGAGAAAAACTTAATATGCCTATTTATGTTGATAAAGTAGTCGAGAATTCTACCCAGCATACCACAGTTGCCTATCAGCCTGGGATGAGCCTGGCTTGAGATTGTTTGCTTGTTAATGGTAAAGGAGGCTCTCAATTGAAATCTTAGGGGAACTATCTACAACATGAAGTCTACAATAGGAGTACTTTTAGGAGCCAAAAAGCCAGAAGTTTTCTTGTTCACCTTCCCTAGCTTTCTCCCTTTGGCACATGTGCTCCATCCATACCCCAGCCAGTACCCACTGATGACACATTTTGGAAAGACTGACCTTCGGGCCTCACTTCTCAGGAGGCCTTGCATTTTCTGATCTCTCAGGCAGCTCTAGTTACCCTGCACACGAGTGTCTTCCAAAAGGTTCAATGCCAAGCCTTTGCTTACATCTAAATACTGTTTGAGAAGTTTAAAAGTCACCATATTTAACTCTTTAAAACAATTTCCCCTTCCCTTTAATGAAAATGGGACTAAAATTAAAGATGAATGACAAGACTATAGTAAGATTTCTTTGAAAAGGACACAGAGTTTTCTTTTTCTTTTTCTTTTTTTTTTTTTTGAAACAGTGTTTCTCTGTGTCACCTTGGCTGTCCTGGAACTCACTCTGTAGACCAGGCTGGCCTCAAACTCAGAAATCTGCCTGCCTCTGCCTCCCGAGTGCTGGGATTAAAGGTGTGCGCCACCACCATCCGGCTGGACCTAGAGTTTTCTACTGGTTCTGTCCTTAGAGCCATGTGTTTTGTCTCGTGGTCATATGTTAAACATCCATAGATACATCCTAGATGCAAAGCACCCAACTAGATTAAGGCAGCACATCGTGGCCAGCTGGAATGTCACCACACACTATTGCCCCAGAGCTGCTGGTGGCCAAGACAGTGTCAGGGCCTCCGTTTCCCCATCTGTAAATGTGAGTAAAGGCTACCCCCAAACTGCAATACCCTCAGATTAGTGTGGGTATGGCTTCAGCAGGAATGTAGTACTTCTTCTCATGAGACTATGGTTAGTTCACAAGACGCTAGGACTACAAGCCTGTACCTATACCCATCCAGTCCATCTGGTTGTGAGGCTAGTTGGCATAAGGCAAATGTAAACAGGCATTCTAAATTTTGGGGAAGGGTGGGGAAGATGGGAGTGGGGGTGGCTAACAGGGAGGAGGGCAAAGCCCGACATCTAGTGGGCAGTGTGGCATCTGCACCTTACAGGACTGGACTGTCTTAGAGGCTCCCAGACTGGGATCACATCCACAAAGCTCCGAGTGCAGATCCCTCTCCTGGTCATCTGCCACTGCGGGTCCATCTGAACCCACGAAATATTTGCTTTTAAGACACCTTCAACATGATTGACTCAAGATGCCCTCAGGGCTGTGTCCCTTTGGAAGCTCCAGGAAAGACCATGTTTTCTTAGCTCTTCCAGCTTCTGGAGGTTTCCATTGTCTCACTGTCTTCTCTGATTTTGACTGTCCAGACTCAGTAGAGACCCAGGCTACATTAGGACCATCTGCATAATACAAAATCAAATCCCAGTCTCACTCACTAAAGTGTCACCTCTGCAAGAGATCCTTTGCTGTGTGCCATGGTTTATCTGTGACTTAGGCATTCTTCATCTGCTGGAAGCATGATGTCCAATGTGGTGGCAATCAGAAGAGGAGGGTCCTCTACCAGATAAGGCCTAGTGCTTGGCCCTCAGATTAGTGTGGGTATGGCTTCAGAAGGAAAGCAGTACTTCTTCTCATGAGACTATGGTTAGTTCACAAGACCCTAGGACTACAAGCCTGTACCTATCCTCATCCAGTCCGTCTGGTTTGGCATATCCTCTACCATGGGACTTGGCCAAAGCTTGTACCATACTCTTTGGAAACTCAACCTCTAAATCCATAAACTAAACAGTCTTCTGTTCTTTATAAAGTTAGCCTGAATCTGATGCTTTGCTACTTTGCCACATAAGGTCACATACCTACATTATATCACAGCCATCTTTGGGGTACCATTATGCTACCTAAGGCATTGTCTCACTAGACCTAGGGAAGTATGGTGAGTGTGTAGGAGAGACATTTAATTTGATAACTATTATATATTTCCAGTAGGAAAAGATTATAGGAAGTAAAGAAAGTAGGCCAGTCACAGAGAGATTTCCCCAAGTGAAGAAATTCATGAGAACATTCAGAACTGAAGCAAAGCATATTTGTGGCAATAACGAAAGTGCTCTGGGCCAGAAGCAAACACACAGATAACTGATTTTCAATACAGATATCAAAAATACAGAATAGACAAAGAGTAGTCTCCAGTAAATGACACTGGGAGACATGAATGTCCTCTTGCAGAAGAATGGAATTGGACTCTTTGTTCATATCAGAAAAAAATCAGTTCAGACTGAGAGGACACGGGGTAAGACAAGAAACTCTGAAACTGGAAGAAAAGCACATGGCATTGGCCTGGCTTTTTTTTAATGTGACTCCAAGTGGTCACTCTAAATCCAGGGAATAGAACAAAAGATGAGCAGTAAGATCATATCAAACTAAGGCGAAGGAAAAATACTGAAATGAAGATATGCTCTAAGGATTGGGAGACGGTAATTACACATTGTACATCTGTCAAATAAATATCCAAAATATTTAAAGCATTCAATGGCATGAAAATTAAGAAAACTATTAGGAAACGTGCAATCCGCTGAATAAACATTTCCAAAAAGCTGCAAATACCACTGTTCAAATAGGTTGTGGTGCTTTGAGTGAGAACGGCCCCCACAGGCTGATGTAGTTGAACACACAGTTCTCAGTCAGTGGCACGGCTGGGGGTGTTTAGGAGGTGTGGTCTTATTGGAGAGATGATGTCACCGGAAGTTTAAAGACTCCTGCCATTTCCCATTCTCTCTGCTTCACGCTTATGCTAGTGGATGTAAACTCTCAGCTTCCTGCTCCAGGTGTTATTCCTGCCTCCTGCCACATCCCTCCCCACAGTGATGGACTCCTACCCATCTGGAGTGAGCCAATAAACTTTTCCTTCCGAAAGTCGCCTTACACGTGGTGGTTTATCACAGCAAGCCAAAAGGGGACGAGTACACAGGTTTGTGGGGAAATGGTCAGGATCACTAATTACTAGAAAAATGCACATACAAAATGAGCATAGCCAAGGATGGAGAGTAAGTGATACCCTTTTACTGTCCACAAGAATGAAGATTAACTCAACTTGGCAGTGGTGGCCCATGCCTTTAGTCCCAGCATTCAGGAGGCAGAGGCAGGTCAATCTCTGAGTTCGAGGCCAGCCTGGTCTACAGAGTGAGTTCCAGTGCTATACAGAGAAACCCTGTCTTGGAAAAAAAAAAAAGACAGGGTTTCTCTGTATAGGCCTGGTTGTCCTGGAACTCCCTCTGTAGACCAAGCTGCCCTCCAACTCAGAAATCTGCCTGCCTCCGCCTCCCAAGTGCTGGGATTAAAGGCGTGTGCCACCACTGCCCTGCAAAAAACTCTCTCTTGAAAAAAAAAATCCAAAAAGCAAAACATAAAACAAAACAACCCCCACCACCACCAAAAAAAAGAAAAAAAAAGAAAAGAAAAAAATTCAGCCCCCAAATAAACTGGCTGTGGTGTCTTGAATATGAACCTCCCAAAGGCTTCAATGCAGATGACTAGGTCCCTGGCTGGTGGCACTATTGTAAAGTGGCTGTATCGTAAAGAATCTAATTTCATCAATGACTTAATCTACTATCATACAGTATAGGGTATTAGGATCTGAAACCTGAATGGAGGAAGTGGGTGACTGGGGTATCAGTTTGAAGGGTACACCTTGTCTCTGGACCTTTCCTCGCTCTCTTCTGCCTCCCAGGCACGCCATGTCTATCAGGATGGACCTCACCAGAACCCAGGAACACAGGCACTAAAACCATAGCGTAAAGCATCTGAAACCATGACATAGAATTTATTTACATCACCAAGCTCACTGTGAGAAAGTACCCCCAAGGAAATGCTAACCACCATCTTGTAGAGATATCTATGCTCATTATAGCAAGCATTTCCATAGCCGAACAATGGAAGCAGCCAAGCATCAAAGGACCAAACCAGAAGATGAAGTCAGTATGTATGCATAATGGAATATCTTTTGTATTAGCCAGGCTTCTCCAGAGGACAGAAGTGATAAAATGAACACACACAGTGACACAGGATTTATTACAGTGGTTTATGTACTGGTGTGGTTCAGCTGGTCCAACCAGGGCTGTCCCTAACAGAAAGGCCAAGGATTAGTCATTCCATAGGGGTGGATGTCTCAACAGTCTGCTGCTGGCATCCTAGAGGATTTCTGGAGAGCTGCTGGGCTTCAGTCTACGTTGGATCCTGCAGAACTCAGTTCTAAAACCAGTGAAGGAATGCCTCAGCAGCAGGACAGATGAGCCTGCCAGAGAGAGGGAGGGCAAGCAGGTGAAAAGCAAAAGCTTCCTTCCTTCACATCCTTTGCTGTGGAGTGCCACCAGAGGGTGTGGCCCAGGTTTAGGGTGGGTCTTCCCAACTAAAGGATCCAATCAAGAGAATCCCTTGTAGATCTGCCCAGTGGCTGGGGTTTTAATTGGTTGTAGATGGACTCAGCTTGGCAACCAAAATTAGCCATCACATCTTGGTAAAGGTAACCTTTGAGTAGATGGAACATCTGTATTGATGGCGACATGGACAGACCTAGAGAAATGTTAGGCTAAGTGAAACAAACTGGGGACAGAAAAGCAAGTATCACACAATATTCATAATTCATACATGAAACTTTTAAAAATTGAACTCGTTTAGGCAGAGGGTTGGTGGTTCCAGGAGCTTTGGGTGGGGTGGAGGCATAAGGATGCTGATAAAGAGGAGCAAAGTTTTGATTAGAAAGGAAGATTGGGGGTGGGATTGAGTGCATAGCACACCACTATAATGAATAACAATGTATTGCATATTTGAAAACTGCTGAGCGATTTTAAATGCTTTCACCACAAAACATATGAGGTGCTAGGAATATCCCTTCATGTGATTCAATAATTCCATAATATTTGCATACATCAAAACAACAAGTCCTGCATCATAATATATATAATGACTGTTTCTTCATTATAAATGTGAAAAGGGAAGAACACTTTTTAAAGAATGTGTGGCCTTAGAGAGGAGATATTAAAATAAGAAAAATTGTTCATAATATAATTTCCCTTTGGAAAAAATAATAAAAGTTTTAAAAAGTAAAGTATTTAGAAGCTGTATAGAGGCAAGGGATGGAAAGAACCAGAAAGCCCTAAAAGGCAAACAAAAGAAGACCGTGGAGAACAATTCTGAAGGCTTCATTATAAGCTTTGAAATTTTTCCCAAGGGGAGCCAGGAACAACTGAAAAACTTTAAATAGAAATGCCATCTTGAGGAAGAATGGAATCGTGACAGTTGCAGGAAAATAGATACAACTGGAAGGCACTGTGGTAAAGGAATGAGGCAGACTCTGGCCTTCCCTTACATGCATAGCCCACATTAGAGGTGGGGGTGGGGAGGGTGAAGAGACAGAGAGGAAAGAAAATGAAGGGTAGAGCTAGGAAAGGTGATGGAATGCATGTCAGAGAGAGCAGAAGTGGGAACTAACCAGGGAAGGGAGGAAACCAGATGGAGTGTGGGACACAAGGTGACAGTGGGAGAGGAGAATGGAAGAGAATAAAATACAATGGTATACACACACACACACACATACACAGAGACACGCAGACACTCACATATAGACACACACAGACACATAAAGATACACATACAGACACACAGACACTCACACAGAGACACACGCAGACACAGACACAGAGATACACACAGAGATACATACACATACAGACACACATAGACACCTACACAGACACACAGATGCACATAAACACATATAGACACACACAGACACACATACAGACACACGTGTGCACATGCACACGCACTCAGGGGAGGGATACTTTGATAAAAACCCATTATGCTATCTGTTAACCTAAGAAAATCACTTTAGCAAATGAAGAAGATAAAGGAAGGTTTTTAAGCTGGGGATAGAAGTTCACTGCAATAATCCCATTCACTCTGGAGAACCACAGCAGTTTGCCATGTGTTTGAGGGAAGCCTGGGCTGCATGGTGAGTTCAGTTTCAACCTAGGCTACAGGCTAAGATCCTGTCTCCAAAGCAAAGAAAACAACAAGAGCAGAATGTTACACTCCGTGTGTAAAGCTTAGGCAGGTCGTAGTTGAAGGCTATTGGAGAAACCCAGAGAAGTCGTGATGGCTGCCTCAAGTGTTATGTGGTCACTGGCCATCTTAGTTTGGGTGCTGTTGCTGTGACATGCTGAGATACCATGACCACAGCAACTCTTATAAAGAAAAACATTCATTTGGGGCTGGCTTACAATTTCAGAGATTTAGCCCACTATCCTCATGCTGAGAAAACATGGCAGAGTCCAGGCAGACATGGTGCTAGAGAAGGAGCTAAGAGTTCTACATCTTGGTCAGAAGACAGCAGACTGTGCACCACACTGAGTGGAGCTTGAGCATATAAGATTCCAAAGCCCAGCCCCACAGTGACACGCTTCCTCCAACAAGCCCACACCCATCCCAACAAGGCCACACCTCCCAACAGTGCCACTCCCTATGGCCAAGCACTCAAACATACGAGTCTATGGGGGTCAAACCTATTCAAACCACCACACTGACATAGGCTCATACTATGTGTTCCTTCCTTTGATTTGCAAAGTCCTTAGCTTTTCTGTACCTCAGCTTCCTTACCTGAAAAGTGAGACTGTTCCTTGGCTAATGAGCCCCAGTGCTGTTCTGAGGATATAATGAGGAAGCACTTAACTGTAGAGCCTGCTACATAATAAAAGTCCAGTGAGGCTTAATGGTTCTTTACGGTCAGTGGGGCCATTTCCAGTAGGAACAGAGCTAACTAGCACACATCAAGAGACACCGAAGAGAAGAAAGTAACAGAGATAATGGTGGCCTAATTTAAAAAAATGGCATGAGGTTGACCAGAAGGTCCAGGCTGAAGCTCTTGTGTCCAAGTAGGCATCTGGCTCAAGGATGTGGATGATGGTGGACCAGGCACAGGTGGGGAATCAGAGTGAGTGTGCATGTGTGGCTGTCGAACTACAATGGTGATTGCTTGTATTTTTGCTCTGTTGACTTTGAGAGTGGTTGTGAAGTTCCCACCAAGGCAGATCAAATAGATGTTGGTTGAACATATTTGGAGAAATTTGGCTCAGGGGCAACTTTGAAGAGTAGTTCATGGAATCCAAGAGATGGACTGTGTTCCTAATGATACATTTAGGATGAGGAAAGGAGGCCCTGGAAAATATGGACAAAGAGAACACCTTCTCATTTCATTTGTCATGTGCATTGTAATGCTCATTTAAGGTCAGTGCTGTCTGTACACTGAAAGTTCTGTGAAGAAAGTTACCATAGCCAATCTTCTCACCATTGTATCTTTGAAGAGGAACATGGAGATGATACATGGCCCACTCTTCAATAACTATCTCCAGTTGAATCAGTAAACGATAGGCATGTTAGGAACCAAGGATGGCAAGCCTAGTTATAGGAAGAAGACAGTGAAGGTCTGTGGAAATCTGATCATAAAGATTTAAAAATATCCCTGGGACTGGAGGGATAGCTCGACAATTGAGAGCACTGGCTGCTCTTCCAGGGGTCCTGGGTTCAGTCCCCAGCACTCACGTGGCAGCTCACAGCTGTGTAACTCCAATTCCAGTGGTTCCTACACCCTCTTCCAGCCTCCAAAGCCACAGTATGCATGTAGTACACAGACACATGCACACAAAACACTCATATACTAAAATTTAAATGAATTAATTTTATAAAATAAATATGCCATCATTGTCACAGAACTTGTAAGAATGGACTATGTAGCCGAGCAGTGGTGGCACATGCCTTTAATCCCAGCACTTGGGAGGCAGAGGCAGGCAGATTTCTGAGTTCGAGGCCAGCCTGGTCTACAGAGTGAGTTCCAGGACAGCCAGGGCTATACAGAGAAACCCTGTCTTGAAAAAAGCAAACAAAAAAAAATGGACTATGTAAATAGAAATGAAAGTTGGAAGAATTAATTTTAAGATGAAGTTTAATAGAGTTATCAAGTTAAATTATTTGATAATGACAATGACATTGATGTTATAAAATGAGACTTATGAAATGATAATATTAAGTATGAGAAAGAGGCTGGGGTTATAGCTCAGTTGGAAGAGTGCTTGCCTAGCATGCACACGAACTGGGTATCATCCCCAACATCACATACACTAGGGGTTGACGGCATGCTCAAGAGAACTCAGGATATGGTAATAAGATAATCAGAAGTTCAAGGTCATCCTTGGCTACATAATGAGTTCAACAATAGTCTGGGATACATGATATTATGCCAATAAATAAATAAATAAATAAATAAGCAAGTGTGCGTCTATAGCTTCAAGTGATTCAAGTATACTCTTGTGTAACACACTCCTTCCTGGCCCAGCTGTCTACAGTGAGAGCATCCTCACAAGACCATCATAGTCTTTATCCATTACTTTTCTAAAATTGTGATAAAAACACCATGACCAAGGCAATTTAGAGAAGAGTTTATTTGGGCTTACAATTCTGGATGAGTCCATAGCAGTGGATCTAAAAGTATGGCAACCGAAGCAGAAAGTTAGGGGCTCACACACCTTGAGCCACACAATCAAGAGCAGACTAGAAATGATATGAGTCCTTAAGCTCTCTAAGCCTGCCACCAGTGACACATTTCCTCCAACAAGGTGCCCTCCAAGCTTCATCAACCAGGGCCACCAACTGGGAAGCAAGCATTCAAATGCCTAAAACTGAGGGAGGCTTCGAATTCAAACCAGCACACAGGGCCCTGCCTAGGATATTCCTTTTTACATCTTTACATACATGTTCATTTTACAGATACCCCTCTTAGCATGCTGAGACATAGACATTAAAGAAAGATGATCAGGCTTCAAAGTTGACTTCAGAACCTGGATTTAGGCTCCATGGAAATTGTGACAGTCACTGACACCCTCCTTGCTAAGTTCAGTAGTTAACACTGTGTCCGTGCTGTAGCTCACTTGGCCTGTTGGTACCGTTTTTGTTGTTGTTGTTGTTTGTTTGTTTTTTTCCTTTTTTTGAAGTTGCCGTTTATTTTGGCTTTTGTGAATCTTTTTCTCACCACCTACTTTACCTTCTGCCTTGTTGACTATAGGTCTCCTTAGCCTTGTTCAATGGTCCCTTAAATGGTCTCTAAACACTGAAGTGCCCCAGAGTTCCACACTTGGATCTCTTCTGTCTACATTCCCTGGTGATCTCATCAAATTTCTGGCTTAAAATGCCACCCACCTGTATGCTGAACTCATTTACATTTTGATCACAGGCCTGAGCGTTCTGCCCGGCTTTCGGGTCCTATAAACAATTTCACACTGACATTTGCTTTAGGATGGCAATTTGGCATCTCTAAACATAGCACATGTAAACTACCTCCTCCTGTTCCTCTAAGAAAGCAGCTCTTCCCACACCCCTCCCATCCTACTGGGCAGCTTGGTCTACTTAGGGGCTCAAGCCAGAACACGTGTATCTTCCCCTGACTGTGAGCTGACAGACAGTCTTAATGGTGAACATACTGGACTTTGGTGTTTTACTACATTGTTAGTCTCATCCTCTTCAAGTGAGTCAGCTTCCTGTCAGTACCTGAGAAAGCAAGCTTAAGGAGAGAAATGTCCATGGGTTCACGGATTCAGGGTCTGCTGGGGCAGCAGTTTCGGCCTATGGTCTCTTGGCCCTGATGCTTTGGGCCTGTGGCAGAAGAGTGCACTATGGCAGGAGCTTTCGGTGGAGGATGCCAGTTCGCCTTATGCTAATTGGGAAGCAAAGAAAGAGAGACAAGAGCCTGAGGACTCACTATTCCCTTCAAGGCATGCATGCCCTCAAAGGTTCCACTTCTAATTGTATTCTACCCCTTAAAGCTTCAACAACTCTATATAATACCACAGGCTGGTGACCTGTCCTTTAGCACATACGTCTTTGGGAGACACTCTTGATTTAAGATATAGCAACTCCCAACTTTACCCATGCTTTGGGTGTGTCTTGCCTGGAGAATTTTAGCTAATATGCTACCTAATATGCCTGCTTCCTCACCTTCTCTCCTCTGGGCTTGGTTTAAACCAGAAACGATGTGTGCCTGTTGACTATCACTGCTCTGTCTTCTACTCAGGTCTTATCTCTGTCTCACTCTCGAGCACTTTCAAAAAGCAAAGTGGCCTCTTCAACCCAGATCTCGGTCTCAATCTCTCTCTCCCCCTCCCCCTCTCCCTCTCCTTGTCCCTCACCCTCTTT
>NW_022196905.1:144276666-144324381 GCF_008632895.1 Mastomys coucha | reverse complement strand
CTCCCTCCTTCCCCTCTCTTTCCCCCTCCCTCCCTCCTTCCATACCCCTCAAGCATGCAAGGCTTTCAGACTTGCTGGATACTTGTTTGTTCCTTCTAGCTGGAAGACCTCCTCTCCCCTGTGCGCTGCACATAGATTCAGAACTCTTTCGCTTTTTTCTCTAGCTCTCTGCTGTAACATGGGGTGGAGGAGAGAGGTACCTCAGGCTCCAGTGAGCCAGCCCCAGCAAGTAACAGTATATGACAGAGAAGCTGAGTCATTTGTCTGGATCACTTGAGATCTGTGTGGCTCTCAAGATCTATCTCTTCAAATCCTTAACACTTCTGATAACACTGCAACATCCGCTGGGAGGTGGGTACCAGTTTCTGCCTTTCTTACTTTAATAGACCCCTTTTCAGCAGAGCTCAGAGAAAGCCGCTGTGACTCACCTCAGCCCTTGAGTATATATAGGATGTGGACCTGCAGGAACGTGAGGCAATCAGTGAATATCCCCCATGATCGGCTCTGGAAGGAGACTGACTGCAGCCATGTGCCTGCCCAGAAAGACAGCCCTTCACCTCAGAAGTGGATCCCAGGAAATTCTATTCAAATGCATCCTGTAATGACCAAGATTTGATGGTTCATGCCTGAAATGTTCATGCTCTTAATCCTAGCACCTGGGATGCTCAGATGGAAGAATCACCACATGTTTAAGGCTATCCTGGAGTATATATTGAGTTCCTTGATAGCCTGGGCTACAGAGACCTTGTTTCAAATAACCCAAATTCCAATGAGGTAAGGAGAGAGGGAGAGAGGGAGAGAAGGAGAGAAGGAGAGAGGGGGAGAGATGGGAACACACACACAAAGAGAGGGGAGAGGGAGAAGGAGAGGGATCCCAGGTGAATGAGATACAGTCTGTAGCTGAGAAGGAATAAGCAGACTCATACATCTGAAGAGAAAGAGGAGAGAAAAACTTGATGAGCCCACTTATCAAAACCTACAATTGCAAGAGCTTATCAATCTGAGGTGACCATCTTCTTTTTAAAGGTGTTAGGGAGCATTCTACTGCTTGGAGACACTTCAAAGGTAACCTGAACAGGGATCGATATATATTCCAGCCCGAAGCCTATCCACATGTACTCAAACGTGAATAAAGATTAAAAGAGATGCAAAAACTGTACTTTATGCTTGAAGTGTACCAGATCCAAGTCAGACTACTTTATATAAATTTGTTCATGTCATCTTCACAACTCTCAAATTAAATATTCTTGGTTAAGACAGTGAGGCTAGGTTGTTTGATGACAGACAGATGGCAGGATCAGGCTTTCTTACCGCTGAGCCTTCTACTATGCCAGGCACAGGGAACAGGTTAGAGGAATTCGAGGGGCTGCCCACAGAGGAGGTGGCTGCCGACAAGGCTACTGAGTACTTTGCTCAACTAACCCCCAGCCTACTTCCTCCCTTTCTTCTGCAAGGGCCTGTTTCCAGAGAGTTATTCAAATCCCTCTTTCAGCCACTAGAGGGCAGACGCGGTATGAAAAGTTACCCTGGCACCCAAGGTCCTGGCCTTGGCTTTGCTTTGGGCCATGGTATGCATCTCTGGCCACAAATGCCTCCTAAGTCCCTTCGGGTTCATCCTTGGCATGGCCCTGTCAATTTTTTCCATTTATTTCTAAGCCATCTTCATTTTACAAGGTTGCAAATACAGAGAGATGATTTTTATTTTAATGCCCACTGCATTTTTAGACTGCAGAGACTTGCTGAATGTGGGGAAGGCATCGATTCCTGATAGTAAATTGAGTTCATGGGGAAAGCAACACAAAGACAGAAAGTGGCATTGGAGGAAATCTGTCTTGTAGTCTCAACCCCAACCCCAAACAGCTGTTCAAGAACTATGAATGAAAATGACTAAAGGTCCTTGATTACATATTATACCACTTGACTAGGATCAAGATCTTCCTGAAAGGGTTAACTTGGGGCCACTGTCACATTTTAAACATGAAATGAAGCTAGAGAAATTAACTTCAAGCCCCACTACTTTTTCAATAAAAACAAAGGACACTGGGGAAGGCATTGATTTGATTTCTGAACTCTTTCCACCACACCTTGCCACAGCCACCAGATAAACCAGGAGGAAAACCAAGCCAAAGTCAGACTAGAGACATGGCTCCACCAGCAAAGCACTCGGCAGACAAGCATGAGGACTTAAATTTCATCCCCAGAACCCAAAGAAGAAGTTGGGCATTTTGGCACATGCTTTTAATCCCAGAACTGAGGTGATAGAGTCAGGAGGATTCCTGGAGTTCACTGGCCAGCTTGGTTTACTTGGGTGAACTCTAAGCCAATGAAAGACCCTTAGATAGTTTGCCCAGGGAGTGGCAAGATTAGAAGGCATGGCCTTGGAATCGGTGTGTCACTGTGGGCATGGGCTATAAGACCTTCATCCTAGGTGCCTGGAATCCAGTATTCTGCTAGCAGCTTTCAGATGAAGATGTAGAACTCTCAGTTCTTCCTGCTCCATCCTTGCCTGGATGCTGCTGTGATTCTGCCTTGATAATGAACAGACTCTCTGAACCTGTAAGCCAGCCCCAATTAAATGTTGTCCTTTATAAGAGTTGCCTTTGTTATGGTGTCTGTTCACAGCAGTAAAACCCTAAGACAGACCCTGTCTCAAAACAAAACAAAACAAAACAAAACAAAACAAAAAAATGGATGGAGCTTCCCAGGCCCCGCATGCTTGCCAACAAATACTACATGCAGACAAACTCCTCTCATACATCCATGTGCATGCGCATATACAAAATTAAGGGCAAAGGAGATGCACCTCACAATCAGTTTCTAGGGTGAAGAAATGCCCTCAACTCACCAAGTTTGCAGAGTTTGAGCGACTTATGAATGACAAAGAGTTGGAAAAATGCTTTGAAGCTTACTGTTAAAGGAAAACTGACCCTAACTGCATCACTAAAATGGCCCTCTCCAGTCTCACTGGTGAATCGTCTTTCAAGGTGCACTAAAACATCTTCGCAAGACAATGGGCAAATACTAGTCTAAAACCTCGTGACCTTAGAATTCTATAGCCCTGGGGCCAAACTCACCCCATCCACATTTCCAGACCATCTCCCCACACCCCCAAGGCTCCACTTTCCAATAAAGGGTGTTCTTACAGAAAGAAAGTCATTTTCTCCTATCCTTTCAACACCATCTAACAGACAGTAATTCTGTGTCATTCAGTGGGCGCTTAATAGGCACATTCTATGAACAAGAATTATTCTACAGGCAAGGCTTCAAAGGAAAAGAAAACCCAGGCCTATATCTTTGTGAAATTAAATAATCTATTAGAATCCCAATAGAGACAGAACAAGACCAGAAAAATCCCGGTAGGTGATGTGGCGGGTTGTACCTTATCATCGTGACTATACAATGCAATAAGGTCTCCAGACAATGCAAAGAAAAGTATTCAAATTAGGAGGATCAAGGGGACCTTTGCAAAGGAGTTGGGATTTAACCAGCCTCTGAGAGATCAAAGGAATATTCGTAAGACAAGAAAATACACACGTACGTGCTTGGAGCATCTGTAGTTTTGTGAAACTGACCAGTGTGGCTAGGGGGTGGGAGGTAGGGAAGTAGGATTCTGTAAAGGGTAATGGTAGGCACACAAATGGTTTCCTGTAATGCCAGGAAAAGAGTGGGTACACTTGTCTTCTCAAAGAGAACAGTCTGTTCTGACACACCAGGCACTGAGTACCGTTTAAGATGTAACTTCCCTCTGGGTGAACTTACACTAGAACTTCCTGGACCTGAGAGATTTACTTTATGAATGTCTGCCGGGAATATCTCTCCATGTCCCTCATCCCAGTTCATTAAACTCTTTTCTTCTGCTGCGTAAAACACCCACCAGCCTTCCAAAAACTTGACTAATGTTTCCTGGAAAAGAACTAGTCATTTCACATTCTGTAACTAAATGTATCATCCTGGCCCATCTTTCAGAGCTCATCTCCTACTCTGCCCCAAAGACTGCAGATCTCCCATCCTCCACCCTTGTCAGACATCTTGGTATATTCTTTGTGTCAGACGATGCTTATTAAAAATTGAACCCTTGGGGCTGGAGAGATGGCTCAGTGGTTAAGAGCACTGATTGCTCTTCCAGAGGTCCTGAGTTCAAATCCCAGTAACCACATGGTGGTTCACAACCATCTGTAATGGGATCTGATGCCCTCTTCTGGTGTGTCTGAAGACAGCTACAGTGTTCTTAAAATAAATAAATAAATAAATAAATAAATAAATAAATAAATAAATAAATAAAATTTTTAAATGAACCCTTTTCATCCAGTGTGGCTGCTCACTGCCTCTGATTTAACAGGAAGGAAAATCCACAGCTACCATTTGCCAGGAAACAAATCTCAGAAACATCTCCAAGGTTCAGCCGCCTAATGCACAGGGCAGATGACAACTTTATGATGAAAAAATATGTGGCAAATCAAAACAAAACAAAACAAAAAAAAGTCACAAGACCTTTTTTGAGCAGTAGCCCAGGAGCTCCAGGGAAGGGCTCATTTGTTCTTGGTGTCTTCTTTAGCCAGCTATGATGAGGTGACAGCACTTCAGACAACACAGAATTTCCCTGATCTCTATTGCTGTGAAGAGACCCTATGACCAAGGCAACCTATAACAGAGCTTACTGGGACTCACAGTTCTAGAGGGTTAAAGGTCATGACCATCATGACAGGGAGCGTGGCGTCAGGGAAGCATGGCTAGAGCAGCAGCTGAGAGCTTACATCCTTATCTACAAGTAGGAGGCAGAGAGCTAACTGGAAATGGCATGGGACACATTCACCTCCTCTGACAAGGCCACATCCCCTAATTCTTCCTAACTGGTCCAACAAATGGGGAAATCAATGATTCAAACATATGAGCCTAGAGGGCCCATTCTCACTCAAACCACTACATACCGAGTCTCATCATTTCAGGAAGATACTTACTGATGGCATTCCCTGAGTCGACGATACATCCAGTTTTCCCAAGGCTACAAATGCTGAGGAGACTCAGCCACATTCTCTAGGGATCTGTTCCCATAGGATGTTTTGTGAAGTTTCTGTCACAGCTAGGAGGCTTGGCTAAAACTCAACTGACTTTTTAGAAACCTACCCAGGCTTAAAATTAAAACTTTTTTGGTCTGAGGTACAGCTATAGGCTGACTTACACGTTGAAGTCCTAAGATGTAATAATACCTGAGAATATGACTTCATTCAGAGAGAAGGCTGCAAAGAGATCAAAGAGATGATCTCAGTAAAATGAGAAGATCAGGAAGGATCACATGTAATGTAGCCAGTGTTCTTTTAAAGGGAAATCATGGGAGGGTCCAGGGGGAAGGCTGACTAGTTCTGCAATACCCCCAAGTCCCCCAATTTCTTAGATGAGCTTTCTTTGACTCTCTCTTGTCTCCCTGCATTGTAGACAGCTTTCCCCTGGGGCCACCGGGCATCAAGGAGAGACTCACTTTCTCTTATCTCTGTTAGATGAGAGTCAAGCTGTATGGTATTCAGCACACATTACAGAAGCTCAATAACTATGTCCAGAAACATTAACTATTGACAACCCATCATCATAGCCGCTGTTCTCCTCCTTACACTGCAGACATGAAGGCTTTGATTCCCCCACACTTCTAATCTTTTTTCTCATTAAAAACTCATTTCCCCATCCTGTCCTGAAGAGCCCTGATCCAGACAGAGGTTGTATTCCAGCTGTGTGCATCCTCCTGGACTCCATAGGTCTGTCAGAATGGCCTCTGCTTCCACATGCTGAGCCTTCTCCTTGGTCTCTAGTTTTGATCCTTTTTACTTCCCTGCTTTCCTTTGCTATCCAGAGTCTGTGTTTCAGTATCCTCACCCCACCAATCCCTATGCCCTGACCTACCCACTGCCTGGACCACACCCTTGCATGACATCACCTCTGCTTCCTCAGTGCCAGCACTGGGCTCAAATGTATGCATGGTATTTCTGTGCAGACTTTTCTGATGTTTTCTTTCTGAGATGCTGCTCAAATTAGAAGATGTTTATAGAACATCTGGTCTGATTGAATCTCTAATTATTACAGCAGCAACACTAACATCCCTGTACCCTTCTAGAAGCCTAAAGTTTTGGCTGGGAGCCTATGGAAGATATTGGGAAGAGTGTCAGCTTCTCGTATGGATGAAAAGCACCAGCAGGGGAATTTACATATCTCTTGGAGGTCTGATTATAATCTGTGTTCATGGTCTTCGATGTGGAATTGTGACACAGAATAGAGACCCGGATCTCCAACCCACCTCTTGCCCTGTGGGTTTCAGATTCAAGACTGCGACCTCAGCTCTTGTATGAGTTCCCAGCTGCCTGCTTGGCAGATGTCAGACTTGCCACTCCACAATCATGTGCACCAATTTCTTAAAACAAGCCCAGTAATCAGGGTCTGTCTCGGAGGACTCTGATTGCACTTATCTTGAGGTGTGCCTTCAAGCAGGGTGGCCCTTTCTTGTCTATGGAAGGTTGTTTTCCTCCTAGGGAAGTCAGGTGATGCAATCAACTCATCATCCAGGGTTCTAGGAGAACTTAAGGTGTCCTTTCACACTATAAACACATGCCATCTTCAGATCATTTTTTAAATGTAATAAGAACTGGAGAAATACAACATAATATCAGATGCAGAGTCTATAAACACTAGGTGCCTCGTGCCAGGTACTCTGGGATTGCTGTTCAGATTAATTTTAAACTTCCTTTCAGTGGGATATGTGTTGAATATTAAATTTTGTTTTAAGTTAAAAACAAAACCAGTGGAAAACATGGACATTGTTGTGGGGCTAGTGACCTTGCCACCAGATAAAAGACCTGGCAAGGGTGAAACAAGTTCAAAAAAACCCCAGGAATTCTCATAATTGAAAACAGTAGGTGTTAGAACCAGCTCCAAGCCAGGGTCTCCCTGTCCCGGAACATGTGACCACGACACCCCACTAGGAGGACCATGGCAATCAGTCATGTAGGGACAACACCTGAAGTCTTTCTTCATGCAAATAAAGCATCCCTAACATCTCAGAGTGAGCCAATGGGAAGCATCTTCCCCTAGATCCCACCCCACCACAAAATGTTAAGGTCCTTGTCAACCCAAGGAATAAAGTGCACGAGTTATTCCACCAAGAATCATCTGAGGGTGCCTGACTTATTGAGATGTAACACTCCAGGGAAGAGTTTTCTCTCCCAAAGCATTCATTGCTGGACCTCGGCTTCGCCTAGTGGCTCCAGCTATGGCTTCCAGCAACTCGCTGTGTCTCATTGCTGCTGTAGCTGTGACTATAGCAGAAGAGACATGGCCACCTGCTGCACACACTTGTCTACCCCAGTAGGTCTACAGTATCAGGGTTAAAACCTGATCATAGACAAGAGGCATTATGACTCCAAAGGGAGTTTGTCTCCTAGGGATTTCAGTCAGTTGTGGGCATCTCCTAACTCAGATGTGTTCCAGATTGATCTCTGCTATAATCTGTGGAGAGATCTGCGTGCTTTCTTTATTCAGGCATAAAGGTGCCCTAAGAAATATTTCGTTATTAGCTAAAACTGAGATTGAATATTATTTCCTGGCCTTCACAGTGTTTCAATAATCCTAATAGATTTCCTAGCTGTAATTAGCTGGGAATTTTTACTAAGAAGCTGTCTTACCAGACAGGGTGTCTCAAGAGTTAGAGGTAGCAGTTAGGCACTATTTATCAGAGCAGTCCCACAAAAAAGAAAAACTGTTTTACTGCCAATGAGAAGTTAGAAGTTGTAGGGCTCCTATCACTAATTATTTATGTTATAGCCAAGGAATGCTAAAATACAACCTTCAGCTACTTACCTCAGATAGACCCTGAGAGTTTATCTTGGGGCTGCCAAGACAACCTAGCCCAAGAAGAAAGACACCACTGCTCCTCTGCCTTGCACCTGGCTGTTTGGTTTTACTGACCATGTTGTAGCCATCTCCTCCCTATGTGACTTCTGTAATTTGCCCTGTTTTCTGTATACTATATAAGCCTGATTTCTACTTTGTACAAGTTGCATTCAGTTACAGCACTCCCTTGTGTCTGTTTCTGTTTGTCATTTCTTCACCAACACCTTGTCTACCTGACTAGGACCCTGTTCACCCGAGGGTTGAGAGAGGCCCGGACTGGCCAGCCCATGGCAGCTGCCTGCCCTTGGAAAACACCACCACTTTGGTCATTCCACCCAAGTCAGAGCCCCTCAGAATCTATCACTCTGGCTGGACTAAGGATCCTGGGACTGTGCTCTGCCTTCCCTGAACAGCCTGCTGGCTGCACTCTGGTACACAGTCTGACAACTGGTGCCAAAATGTGGGGCAAAAATTGATGCACCACAACTGATACTCCACGCAAATTCAGTGAGACCTCTGATTTGATGGGAAGGGAAAGCTCCCCGCCCTGCCTTCCCCCCACCCCCAACTCTGGAGAGAGACAAGCAACCAGTCCTTTTCCTGCTTGGTTCTCATTCAGCATCATCACATGGATTTGGAAAAGCTAAAGAGACAACTGATGCCTTCTGGTCAGAGTCACTCTCTAGTGTGGGTGAGCCCCTGTCTAAAATCCAACAGCCCATAATGGGCGTTGTCAGAGACCCTCTATCTAACTTCTCCTTAAAACAAAAGCACCTGATAATGCAGCAGCCACTTAAGTGTCACTAGAAGAGCAGGCAGTTCTTAAATCTTTGGAAGGTTTAGCAGTTGGACCTCTGTGGAACCCTTCCCCCCAAAGCCAATAGGCCAAGGGAACATTCTCATTGAACAAGGCCCTTACACAATTAATATGGGAAATAAAATCTATCTACTGACCCCTTCCCCCTCAGAGGAAGCACTAAACAAGTCCTTGGCCCCACCCACCTCCCCTTCCCTCACCCAACTACCAGACCCTCTACAGGGCTCCATTAGAAAACAAATGAGCTTTTTATGCTAACCATTCTGACTGGTGTGAGGTGGAATCTCAGGGTGACAGCAGATGCTAGAGAGGTTGTGAAGAAAGAGGAACACTCCTTCATTGCTGGTGGGATTGCAAGCTGGTACACTCTGGAAATCACTTTGGCGGTTCCTCCGGAAAATGGACATAGTGCTACCAGAGGACCCAGCTATACCGCTCCTCCTGGGCATATACCCAGAAGATGCTGCAACATGTAATAAGGATACATGTTCCACTATGTTCATAGCAGTCTTATTTGTAATAGCCAGAAACTGGAAACAACCCAGATGTCCTTCAACAGAGGAATGGATACAGAAAATGTGGTACAGCTACACAATGGAGTACTACTCAGCTATTAAAAACAATGAATTTATGAAATTCTTAGGGGAATGGATGGATCTGGAGAATATCATCCTGGGTGAGGTAACCCAACCACAAAAGAACACACATGGTATGCACTCTCTGATAAGTGGATATTAGCCCAGAAGCTCAGAATACACAAAGTACAATCCACAAACCACAAGAAACTCAAGAAGAAGGAAGACCAAAGTGAGGATACTTCGTTCCTTCTTAAAAGGGGGAACAAAATACCCATGGAAAGAGTTGCAGAGACAAACTATGGAACAGAGACTGAAAGGAAGGACAATCCAGAGACTACCCCACCTGGGAATCCTTCCCATATTCAATCATCAAATCCAGACACTATTGTGGATGCCAGCAAGTGCTGGCTGACAGGAGACTGATATAGCTGTCTTCTGAGAGGCTCTGGCAGTGTTTGACTAATACAGAAGTAGATGCTCACAGCCATCCATTGGTCTGAGTACAGGGTCCCCAATGAAGTAGTTAGAGAAAGGACCCAAGGAGCTGAAGGGTTTGCAGCCCCTCAGGATGAGCAACAATATGAACTAACTAGTACCCACAGAGCTCCCAGGGACTAAACCACCAACCAAAGAGTACTAATGGCTCTTTGGTGGGACTAATGGCTCCAGCAGCATATGTAGAAGAGGATAGGCAAGTTGGTCATCAATGGGAGGAGAGGTCCTTGGCCCTGTGAAGGTTCTATGACCCAGTGTAGGGGAATGCAAGGGCCAGGAAGCAGGAGAGGGTGGGTTGGTGAGCAGCGGGGGAGGAGAGGGAACAGGGGTTTTTTTGTTGTTGTTGTTTTTGTTGTTTTTGTTTTAATTTTAATTTTATTTTATTTCTTTTTTTCGGAGGGGAAACTGGGAAAGGAGATACCATATGACATGTAAATAAACAAGATATCTAATAAAAAATAAAAAGAAAAATTTTAAAAAAGAAAACAAACGAGCTCCTGCTGGCCCCTCCTCCTACTCCACCCCCTCCCTCTCTAGCCAAATCGGAGAGAGATATCTCTCCTCCCCAACCCTGAGCCAAAAGAGCCAAAAACCTACCAAAAGCATAGACAAACCCCCACATAACTCCAAAGCCCCCCTCACTCAACCCTCCACCATGCAACAGCTCTGTTATGTTCATGACTCTGTTGCAAAAACAAACTCCACCTCCCACTTAACTCAGGACTCCAGTAAGGAGCAAGAATCCCCAAACACTCAAGCATTCTCTCTTAATATTAGTCCCACTCATAATTAGCCACTAATTAATTGCGAGTAACTGGTAAAATGGTAAACCTCAGCCTTAAAAGAACTCAGACGATTCTTAGTGAAATAACACATTCACTTTATTCCTTGTGGACAGGGACCTTATAAACTTTTTGCTTTCCATTAGGGATTCTTTATTTGCATGAGTGAGGACTTCAGGTAGGGTGTTGTGGTCACATGTTCAGGGACAGGTAGACTCTCGCTGAGAGCTGGGTCTAACATCTACTGTACTCAATTATAGAATTCCTGTTTTTTTGTTTTTGTTTGTTTGTCTTTGTTTTTGTTTCTTTATTTTTTGAGCTTGCTTCAACTTGCCAGGTCTTCTGTCTGGTGGCACGGTCCACTTGCACCATACATTGCCATAAAGGGAATGCCCCAAATGGCTTTTTGTCAACTCGAAACAAACTATACTCACTTGAGAATGGGGAACCTCAACTGAGAAAATGCTTCCGTCAGATCAGCCCATAGGCAAATCTGTGGGGCATTTTTTGATTGATGTTTGACATAGGAGGGCCCAGCCCACTGTGGGTGGTGCCACTCCTAGGCAGGTAGACCTGGCTTGTATAAGAAATCAGGCTGAGCAAGCCGGTAAACAGGGTTCCTCAATGGTCTGGGCTTCAGTTCCTGCCTCCTGGCTACTGCTTGAGTCCCTGCCCTCATTTTCATCAAGGTTGGACTATAAACTTTAAAATGAAATAAACCCTCTCCTCCCCAAGTTGCTTTTGATCGAGGTCTTTATCACAGCAAGAGGCCTGACTAGCACAGGGAACGATAACAAGGCTCCACTACCTGGTAGAACCTAGCACAAAGGTATCAAAAGTCAGGTCCAGACAATAGAACATGGCACTCTATTGGTATTGGTCATAAGAATAGCATGTGAGGCTGTGACCCAGAACTATAGCACCCCATAACCCGTGGCTGGAGATACCCCTCAAATAAGATGAAGGTTGAAGTCAGCAGTGACTGATCTAGAAGAAAAAATAAGATATGGCTCTTCAGAGATGTTGAACCCTCTGAGAATGAGGAACAAGTCACCACTTATCACAGATTTATTCTCTTTAAAGAGAGATGTCTGTAAGTGAAATTGAAATGTGCTGAACCTGAGGACAGAACATCAGAAGTTGAGAACAGTATTGAGAAATACATTTAAACTTTTGAGAAATTTTACCAACCAAATGCTATACAAGGGAAGAAAGATTTCTTGCGGGGAGGTGGAGGGTTTTTCACCAAACCATGTAAAGGACTTATAAGATCTTCAGAAACTGGCACCCTGGAAATTTCAGTTATTTTCATCCCTTCTATTGAAAAGGCAATTTCTCTCTTCTTATATCGAAGGCTTTGATGTATGTTCAGTAGCTTCAGGGTGAATCCAAACGCGGCATTCAGAGCAAGTGAGAAAAAAAAAAATCATGCCGTGTGGAGATTGCAAGCTTCCTCCAGGAAATCTTTTGAAAATAAGCAATGAAACCTCTCAGGGCTCCTACAAACTCTTGGAGCCTCTTTCCTGGGATCGCCTGCCTACTGTCAGCCTCTGAAGTGTTAGCTAGAGGAAGAGGAGGAAAACAAGGAGAAGAAAACAAGTAGCCTGGATGTGCCTGTGACTCACCGTGACGGAACGCATAGATGGTCTCAGGGTTAAGTGGGTAAATGTGACTACGAGACCTTTTCCATTGAGCTTAATGGGTGGACCAGTCGCTCCTCTTCGACTGAGGAAACCTAAGCTCGTCTGGTGACCAACATAGCAGCATGCAGTAAGCTACATGATCATGAAATACAAGCAACAGAGCATGAGACCTTCTAGCTGTATTCTTTCTTCTAGTTGGCTTTCTGAAGTGGTGATAAAGACCATGACCAAAAGCGACTTGGTGAAAAGGATGCATTTTATCTTACAGTATATAGTCTATCCCTGAGGAAAATGGGGGTAGGAACTCAAGATAGGAACTGAAGCACAGACCATAGAGGAACACTGCTTAATGACTTGCTCCCCATGACCTTCTCAACCCGCCTTTTTAATACAACCCAGGATCACCTTTCCAGGAGTGACACCATCCACAGTGGGCTGGGCCCTCCTGTATCAAGCAACAATCAAGAAAATGCCCCATATATGTGCCTCACAGGCCAATCTGATGGAGACAATTCCTCAGTTGAGGTTCCCTCCTCTCAGATGACTCTAGCTTGCATCAGGTTGACAAACCAGCACATTGGCTTATATGCCTGGGCTACCAACTCACGGTTTATAGGGGTGGGTTTTGCATAGGTGGATGACTTCTCCCTGGTCCTTCCTGTTTTTTAAGTGTCCTAAAGGAAACAGCAGACCAATAGCTGCCCAGTTACTGGGGTAGAACCTTTATTTCCTCAGACACATTATTTCTACAGCATCATCTTCTCCAAAGGACTTACTCACATATGCAGAGCCGAGTGTGTCCTAGTATAAGGAAGCTAGGGCAAGGAAGCATCTGGAACTGAAGTATAAATTGGGTCCACTTATCCAATAGCTGCAGGACAGTGAACTTGGCCAACAAATTATTCAGGCCAATTATGCACTGTTTTCTATATTCGCATATATTATATTTCACAACTTTTAACAGTAAGTTTTGTTCATTTTGTTATGAAACTAGTAGCTGAATGCATTGGAAAAGTTAGAACCTAAAAGAGACACTCTTTTATGAGAGTTAACATAAATCAATGTTTTATATTCAATGTATAATAGACTACTTCTATTCCCTATTATTTTGTTTTAAAAAGAGAATTGTCATATTTCAACTTTTTACATCACAGCTGGTACTCAATTACTCTTCGTTTGATCTTTTTTCTTATTTTTTTCAAAACAGGGTTTTGACTGTCCTGGAACTCATTCTGTAGACCAGGCTGGCCTTGAACTCAGAAATCTGCCTATCTCTGCCTCTCAAGTGCTAGGATTAAAGGCATTCACCACCACTGCCCAGCTCATGTGATCATTCTTAAAAGCAGCTGCAAATTCCCAGAGAGCACCAAGGAGGAAAGCGTCATAGCAGATTGTTTGGTAAAAAGATAGGACTACGTTAAGAATCGAAAATACCACAAGGGGAGGCTAATAGAGAGGCATAGACCAGCCACACTGTTCACATATATTGACTTCTTTCAGGTTCAACCCTGACGTGAGATACCACCAGAATTTTGTGGGTTTTTTTTTTTTTCATCAGTTAATGTTTTTGGTGCAAACCATGCAGCAAACTGATTCGTCGCTTTTATTTACAATTGTAAATTAGTTGTCCAAGTAATAGCTTCATTAAGGTGCATCTACCCTTTCAAACGCTTTCTTTACCTCACTCCCCTTCCCCCTTTCCACACCCTTAAGTATCTCCCTTCTATTTCTATGCCTGCTTTAGGCTTCCACGTATGAGAGAAAGCATGCAGTGTTTGTCTTGATGGATCTGGTTTATTTTAGTTAACATGGTGATCTGTATTTCTGTTCACTCCCTTGAAATCAATGTGCTTTTGCTCTAACAGTTGGGTATTATGCCATTCTGTCTGCACTACATTATCTGCTTAGCAATCGATGGGTGCTGTGCCAATTCCATGACTCGACCATTGTGAGTATTGAAGCAATAAATGTAGGTGTACATTTTATGGTCTTTACTGTACTTCATATCACACACAATTGAGCTTTAAAATACTTCAAATATCCAGCTACTCACTTATTAACAACAGTACATGCCATGCTTATTTTAAACATCCAACACCACAGTTTGTAGGTATCATCCCACAATAGCCCTTAAAGACAGAGGCTGTAAGTAGCTGACCTGTCATAGCACATGAATATAGTTCTAGTATTCAAGAGGCTGAATCAGGAAAACATAGGGAATAATTTAGTAGTCTGGGACTCCACTTGGTTTGGACTGTACACATATCCCTCTCCTAAAAACTGCCCCTAGAAACCTGTTTACAATGTAGTCCCCACTTGCACCAAGCAGCATGAACACCCCACTTTGAACAATGAAGTAAGTTTCTCCTCCCCTCAACAGTCATCAGATTTAAATTCTATTCAATTAGTTGTGTTCAAGTAGGAGACTGGAGGGACAATCCAACCTGAACTGATTTTAGGTGAATGTACAATAAGGCAAAGTGTATCATCTAAGTGAACTTTGGGGAGAATTCCCTTTTACCATCTTATTCTTATGTACAATTGTGTGTGTGTATGTGTGTGAATAATGTCAGGTGCATCATGGGAAGAGTCTTGTGCAGTGAGCAAAGACCTGACTCAACCTTATCAAAACAGAACAAATTGAGCAATGCCATGCCTGGTAGCTAATCTCCCCTCTCCTTATGACCCTGTAAGAAGAAGCCCCAGGCAATAACATGGGGCCCTTCCTATATTTTCACACGTGACTGCTGTCATGCTTGACAGTGTATCTGACCCATTCTATCATTTTGCTTTGAACAGAGTCATCTTGCTACTTTTGTAAAGGTATGTGAGTCTTTAATTCCTTGAATAAGAGGCAAAGAAGCTCAAAATACTTTTCCAGCCCAGGCCTAACCCCTGGTAACAGGAGAATCACAAGTTTGGGGCCAGCCTAGGCTACCTAGGGAGATTCTGTGTTAACAAAGATAATCCCTCAAACATGGAGAATTGCTTCTATCTGCTTTGCAGATGAGAAAAACCAGAGTTGTGGAATAAAAATTATCAGAATACTCAAGTCACACAAGGCCATAGTGATGCTGAAGCCATCACATAACATTGTAACTTAATTTTAAAGTATTTTAAGTTATTTAAGTCTTTAAGTGTTTTATATGCATGGGTGTTTTGTCCACATGAATGCCTGTGTACTGTGTGTGTGTGTGTGTGTGTGTGTGTGTGTGTGTGTGTGTGTGTGTCACGCCAGAAGGTGTTGAATATCCTAGAACTGAGGTTACAGGCAGTTGTGAACCACTGTGTGGATGCTGGGATCTGAACCCAGGTCCAGGTCCTTTACTAACAGTGCTCCTAACTGCTGAGCCACCTCTTCAGAGCCTATTTATTTTAACCTATGGTGTGTGTGTATGCGCGTGCGCATGCATAAGAGAGAAAGAGAGAGAGAGAGAGAGAGAGAGAGAGAGAGAGAGCACGTTTGTGCAGGCACCCACAGAGACCTGAAGAAGTCATCAGATCCCCTGGAGCTCAGTTACTGTACTGTTCCTGCTGACCTCATTGGGACCCCTCAATTGAACTCCAGAGGCAGCAGCTCGGCTCGGCCCACCAGGTGTCTGGAGTCAGCTCCAGGGATTAAGCCAGAACCGGGAGCCCAGAATTCAAAAAGAACTAAAACTTTAATCCGCTTTCCTGCCTGAAGCCCTCGCTTGCAGGGGCTTATTTACATGACTGATATGTACTGATATGCTTGTTCCCTGTTCTCACTTATATGCTAAAAGACATAAGACTGTTTTGCCTCAGGTATAAATATCCCGATTCACTAAGTAAAGATCACACCTTGATAAGCATTTTACTTGGTGTATTCCTTGTCTCTCCTAACCCGCTTATTTTCACAGAATCTCGACTTCCCCAGTTCGTGAATCACCCACGGTATGAAGTGAAACTGTGGGCCGGTTTCCTTCAAGTTACAGCCAGTTTCAAGCTGCCTGATGTGGGTGCTGGGAATTGGACTCAAGTCCTCTGGAAGAGCAATAAGTGCTCTTAACCACAGAGCCAGCCCTCCAGCCCACAGCTTATTTTTAATTGATCATCTCTCAAGGTTTAGTAAGAGTGACTGAGACTATTTGTCCATAGATTACAGGATGTATAAAGTGACTTTTAAAAACCAAATACAGTATTTCTGCTTTCCCAAAGCATACATACGAGATGTTTGTAGTCATTTATACTGAAAGTTTGTAAAATGGTGAAAGCAGTTCACTGGCAGAGAAGAGTTGTTACCAGGACACCCCATACAGATGTCACTCAGTATCCATGGGGCAGGGGAGAAGGTGACTCTGGGTAACCATTTATGGATACCCAAACCCATGAGTGCTCAAGTACCATATATAGCACAGCCTATGATGTGTGCATAACCTATATGCACAGAACTTCCTGTGTGCTTTAAGCCATTTCTAGGTCACTTATAATAGATGCTGGATGCAATGTGAAATTCTAAGTGGCTACTTGCTATGTGTTGTTTAAAGAATAATGAAAAACATCTCTACGTGGCGAGTACAGGTGCTTCTTTTCAAATGCTTATGATGTACAGTGGATTAAATCCATGGTCACAGGACCTGAGAATCCTGGCTAGTCTCATCCATCCCAGAGGCCAAGGCCTGAATCAGCTGTAGGAAGCAGATGGTCCAGCACTGGGTCTCTGGGCTGGAGGCATGGCTTGCTTCAAACACCCTATTATGACAATCAGAGGTTTCACAAAGCCCCAGAGTCTCCTCGGTCTCTAGGAGACAGATACCAGAAAAGAGGCCTCTTGATCCCAGGCATCAGATCTAGGTTGCCATGGATCCATCCATTTGGCTGAAAAGTCTAGTTGAGGGGTAGCGACCATCCATGGATGCATTACTTCACAGCACTGGTTTCTACAGTCCTACTGTAAGAATGTTTTATTACAAACGTGAACTCTAGATAAGCATTCATTTCTTGGAGGAAGAGTCAGATTATTCAAATAAAGTTATCACAGAAATGACTTCTTAAAGTGAAGGGTTCTATGTAAGCTCTTAGCCCCTTGACTATCATAGGAGGCTCTGTTCAGTTGGAATGATGCTGCCTTCCACTTGAAGGGTGACTGAGCTCTTGCCCCAACTCTCCAGCGCTAAGTGCATAGGCAGACCTGGCTCTCAAATATAGTTTTATTTTTCTTAATCTCCCTCTGTTCTCATCCTACTGCTAAACCTTATCCTCAGTGTTTCTCATGCCTCGTTTTGGATTTTCTAGCCCACTGCATCCTGGGCCCTCATATCATGCTACAGGATGCTAGTCAGCCCCATAGCCTCAGTACCAGCTTTGTGCTGAAAGAGTAGGTACAGAGATGTGGCTGAGCGTGGACTTGGAAGCCACTAAAATATCAATCTAATTTTGCAGATCTGAACCTCTAGATCTACTCATTCTCCTGGGCTTTCATCAGAGGAATTCTGGGGCAGTGTCATGGGTCAGTTTTGCATCCTTCCACACATGTACATTGTTCAAACTCTCTATCCTGTTCTCACAACACCAGACCCATGTATGGGCTTCTTAGGTTTGTGCAGCCACAGTTTTCTGCTTGGTACTATAGAAACAACCCTCAGAAAAGATTCGTGAACAGCAACATCCTTTCTGGTACATAGAGATGTCAATCCTTGCTAGAGAGAGCTTTGGGCTGCCCAGTAGTTGGTAATGCTCTTGTTAGCAGCTGCTGTGGCTACCTCTGATACTCAAAACTAGTCCTGCTTATCCCCAGCCTCTTAGAGCTTTGTTGTCAGTGATAAGATACAGGTGCCAGACACTCTTTAAGTGTCCATCTCGTGGGCTTTACAAGACAGGTCTACTAGGGAAAAAGCAGATAGATAAAAAGCCTCTGGCTCCTGCCCCCACTCCAATGTTGGAAAGAGGTGATGTAGACTAATGAAGAAAAAGAGACAGAATGGAGTCAGGGGATAAGGAATTCCCTCCTGTTTCTTAAGAGATGGGGTCAAGACTCAGTGTTCTGCTTGTCCTCTCTGGAGGTGCCCCATGCTACCGAGTAGCCTGCATGCATCCTGATCACATAGGAACAGTTTGTTAACATATCCTGTGACCTCACTGCTGCTATCTCCTCTGCCTCACTCACCTGGTTCTCTCACATGAATTTCTCTACCTTGTCCACCTTGAAAATGGTTTGCACAAACGGTTTGACTTATGCTCTACTTTCTAGAGAAATGAGACTAGCAAAACCATTCATTAAAATCTAAGAAAAGTTAAGGGATGTTCTCTCCATTCCCACCAGAGTCAGCAATTTGAAAAGTGACTGGCATTTACTGTGTCTTTAAATCCTCATAGTTAACTGTGCGATAGGCATTATTTAATACCTCTAGAAGGTGAGGCTCAAGGAAACTCAAATCACTGACTCAGGATGCTACAGTGAGGGGCCAGCAGGATGGTTCAGTGGATGAAGGTGCTGTTGCCACACCAGAGACCCGAGAGGAATCCCTGGCATCCACATAATGGATGGCTATAACAAACTCCTGCAAGTTGTCCTCTGATACACGTGTGTGTGTGTGTGTGTGTGTGTGTGTGTGTGTGTGTGTGTGTGTGTTACTTCAAAGGAGTGTGCATCTTAACGTTTCTTGTTCTCTTTGGCATCAACACATGGGGCTTAGGGCATCCATGAGGGCTCCACATGATCCAATTTCCAGAAACTTTGAGGTGACTCATAAGGAACATTAAAAATAATCCAAGAAGAACCTGATAAGAATCTCTTAAAAAGACGGAATGAGCAATGAGCTGGAGCAGGTGGCTAAGCCGCCCTCTTCGGTGTCATCGATGAGTCTTTCTCTATGGTCACGTTGCCGAGTCAACTAGAGGTCAGCATAAAGAAGACAGGGAAATCTAAGCCAGCGGGGCAGTGGGGGTGATCTTGGGTGAGATCACTTGACCACTGGACTTCTGATCATCTGCAGCGTCTGGATCCCTCTGTCCTCCCCATAAAGATCTTTCGAAACAAAAACATTAAAAATCTGAGCTAGAAAATTAATTTTGAAACCGAGTAAAAGAGCCTGCCTGCCAGGTGCTGACATGGGCAAGTGCTCCCTGTACTGCATGGGGTGTGACTGGCAGAGTCTTAGGAGACTCCATAGGCTTGGACAAAATATAATGCCCTCACTAATTCCAAGATCCACTTTGGAAAACTGGAGGCCAACCTGTGATCTCATGCCTACCCCCTCCTCCCATTCTGTCCTGTGTCCCACTCTGCCCCAGCTCGGATGCCACCTCTCCTGGCCCTGGATTATGCAGTGAAGCTTTTCACTTTTGTGTCATTATGTGAGGGAGACCTCTTCACACAATGAAAAGATCTGTCTGTGGGGTGAATCATCTTCCCTAGGCAGAGCATCAAAGATAAAGCGGTTAAAAGAGTCCTTCCTATCATTATTAACCCAGGTATACACAGCTGTAATGTCAGGTGGGTTTGTGAATTTATAGAGAAAGTGTGACTAACTACTTTATCACCTGCTTTAGGGCTTGAGAAATATTCCAGAAGCCTGCAGGGACTGCAGGTGCCGCTTATGGTCTGGTCCTGTGAGCATCTTTGCCAGCACAGTCTGCACTCTGGGATACCTCTCCCTTCTCATGCACTGTTTAACTATATAGTGGCCAAACACGCCACCCCTGCCTCACAGGGAATCACTTGAAACATGGAATTCTCTCATATTCTGATGCACCCTCCTCCTGAAAGTTTAAAACAAGACTGCTTGGCTGGTCTTGACACGAACTCACCAGGAAGCAAAGTGAACAGCGTTGTCCTCATTCAAGTCCTGTCCCTGAGGTTGGCCCATGGGACTACATTTTGAGGATCAGGGACTCAAGAAATTAGTTAGCTTTCCTTGTGAACATTTTGAGGATCACTTGGACCCTATGAACATCTGCCCCTTGCAAATTTCTTGACATTTTTCTGAGTAACTTCATGGAGATTATTAGTTGGATAGGGCGGAAGTAAGAGACAGTGAGGGCATTATATTTTTGCTCTTCTTGTGGGCAACATTGCTTTAACTGTTAGCCCCAACACACACACACACACACACACACACACACACACACACACACACACACACACAAACACAGCCCTAATGGCTTTCTCTCAAAATTATATGCAAGAATGGATTTTTCCAGCACTGCTTAACTAAACCCACTTAGCCCCGAGACCATTGGCCTCATTTCAATTGGTCTCAAGTTGGCTATTTTCCATAG
Source organism: Mastomys coucha (assembly GCF_008632895.1). Lineage (NCBI taxonomy): Eukaryota > Metazoa > Chordata > Mammalia > Rodentia > Muridae > Mastomys > Mastomys coucha. The sequence continues at coordinate 144,303,953 of NW_022196905.1, read as the reverse complement.
CATAGTTGCCATGACTAGATGGGCTAACATTTAAATGTTAAAGCACAGAAATGGAAGCTCTGTAATTGTATATTTAAATCCTGTGTTTGATGGAATGGAATTGCTTGTTATTCTGCCCCTGTTTTGTGGCTTTCATTTTCTGCTTGGGAAATTCAATCATTTTAATGTTTGAGATGCTATTGTGAAGTATGTGGCTAGCCCACAACATGCTCAACCATCTAGAACAGATGGAGGATACAAGGTTTTTGCTTTTCAGTATGCTTTGGGGACAGTTCACGTGTGTGTGCTTTTATGCAGGAGTCAGAGATTTGTGTTATGAAGAAAAAAAGTCCTATTTGGGAAAAAAAATATAAACATAGTGCACATAAACTATGCCAGCTATGGGACTTACTCCTTAAAAATTTGTTTTGGAAAATAATGTACCTACATCAAATCTTTACCACCTACATTTTAGTAACTCTATAACTATACGCTATTAGAGATATTTATCATATAACATTTTTCTAGAATAATATCCTTAAGTTCTGGGTATTATGGTCTTAGGAGGCATTCATTATAGCATGTTAGTTAAAGCCTGTCTATATATACATACATATATATGTATTTGAATAGGAATTCCCCCCCCAAAGATTCATGTATTTGAATGTTTGGCCATAGGAATTGACACTATTAGGAGGTGTGGCCTTGTTGGAGGAAGTGCATCACTGTGAGGGCAGGCTTTGAGGTCTCTTATGCTATGCCCATTGTGGGCCACAATCTTCTTCAACTGCCTTCAAATCAAGGCGTAGAACTCTCAGTTCCTTCTCCAGCACCATGTCTGCCTACACACTGCCATGTTTCCTGCTACAATGGACAATGGACTGAACCCGAGACTGTAAGCTAGCCCCAGTGAAATGTTTTCCTTTATGAGACTTGCCATGGTCATGTTATCTCTTTGTAGCAATAAAACCCTAACCAAGACAATACGTATTTCTAAATACATATTGCCTCTCTGAGACAAGCTTATCATCATCAGGAAGGAGTCATCCTCGAGTCCCTTCTGTTCCGAGGGTGGACAGGGTCTACAGACACACACACACACATACACACACAAATCCAACAATGCACCACACCACACACAAGAGAAAAACACATACCACACACTGATAAACACACACAAATACACAGATACATACACACCCACACCACCATACTACCACACTACAACACACCACACAGAAACACACATACACATACCATACCACACACACTCATATGACATATATAAACTCACACAAACATATACAGAGACACACATGTACTCACCAACACACACATGCACATCACACCACACAGAAACACACACATGCAAACACACATACAACCCCACACACAGAAATACACACTCTCACACGTGCATACACACATTCACCACACACAGACACACTCATATGACATATAGAACACACACACACACACACATGCACACCAACACACACATGCATATCAAACCACACCACAAACACACACTCACACACGACTTGCAAACACATGACACACACAAACACATACAGGACACACACATTTTCTACAAACACACAGGCTCATATGCATGCATGCCTGTGCAAAAGGGTCTGCTAGTGAATTCACCTTGCTTGGGGAGCTGAGGGACTCGGTACAGGAGAATTCACAATGAAATGCAAAGACCACAGGGGTGACTGTAAAATAAGCAGGCACCCTACCACCACACCCCAGAAGCTGCAACCTCCAGTCCAGCTCAGCCTTCAACTTTTCCTAAGGGCTTTAGCTGCACATTTCAGCTGCTCCCTGGGCTACTGCCTTCTTACCAGCCTGTGTAGGAGGAGAGTCTATGGGGCAAATCAAACCGCCAAGATTCAGTTAGTGGTTGGTGGGGGAGGGAGTGTCGCTTTGTGTGGATGCTGCCCTTGCTCCAGTAAATAATCACCCCGCTCCCGCTCATGCAAGCAAGTCTAGTGAAACTCCGTGGGTCACAAGTGAAAAGAAGATGTGAAATAGGAGGAGACCTTCGTCATGGAGGAGTTGAGTGGGACAGAGAAGGTGATGAGAGGTGGGAGTGGAGGTGAAAATAAATTTACATACATTCTGCTCTGATGGAAGGATATCCTTGGACACGGGGGACCCAGGAACCTTACAGCTCTGATAGCGTCCCAATGGAAGGGCATCCTGAGACACAGGAGGCTCAGGAACCACACAGCTCTGAGAGGAAGCCTCCTCAGCAGAGGGGTTGCAGCTCCCAGGGAAGGGTATCCCCAGCTGAGCTGAGGAGCTGGGAAGCCTCAACCCCGTTCCTTCTCTTTTTCTCTTCATTGCTTCTTTTCTTCTTGGCTTCTTCTAATGAGAGAGTCGCTTCAGACAGAAAATCCTATGAAATTTACTGGAGGGTCCAGAGTGTGGAGGGTCTAGTCCAGGGATGCCTCCTTCTGCCCCTGGGAGCAGACAGCAGGGAACCAAAGGGGCAGTGCTTACATAGGGTTTCTGAGGGGGTGGAGCTTCTCAGGGCAGAGATTTTCAGAGTGAGGATTGGTGGGATTTCAAGTCCTGAGTTTGGGGAGCTCAGGGATTGGTGGGTTTTCTGTTCAGGGACTGATGGCTTTTTTTCACCCCTCCCCACTTCCCTGCATTGGGCCCATGGGATTAGAGTAGGACGTCCTTCCTGGCCGCAGTCTGCTTTTGCTGAGGCGCCATCTCTGAGAAGCAGTAGGTGGACAGCTCCTTTGGGACAGCTCCTGCAGTGGTGTTTCAGGGAAGCTGTAGGCTGAGGCAGGAAAGACAGCTCCTGGGGAGTAGCTCCCCCTGAGGTGTGAAAGGCAGTGGGCCACCAGTGACAAGCTAAAGAGTTGTCCTGGCGCCTCCGTTTTGACAGGAGCCACCATTTTGGACAGCTCCTATGGGACATTTTACTGTGGTAGCCCTAGGCTGGGGCCAAAACGAGGGCCTGCCACCGCTTTGACGGCTTTTGTGGCACACTACTCAGGGACTACAGGGAATAGAGGTGAAAATGAAATTGCATATATATGTATAGGAGATTGTCGTACTTTTTTTTTTTAAAGGATAATAAAAAAAATGTTTAAGTTACATTTCAAAAGAGCCAGAATAAAAAGAATGCTATAAGTCAGGCAAGGTGGTGCTCTCCTTTTGCACTCCAGCGTCAGAGACAAGTTCTCTGACAGGTTCTCTGAGTTTGAGGACAGCCTGGTCTGTAGAGTGAGTTCCAAGATACGCAGGGCTACATAATGACACTACACCTCAAAAATGGGGTAGGAGTACTGTCTTAGTTAGGGTTTTACTGCTGTAAACAGACACCATGACCAAGGCAACTCTTATAAAGGACAACATTTAGTTGAGGCTGGCTTACAGGTTCAGAGGTTCAGTCCATTATCATCAAGGCGGGAACATGGCAGCATCCAGGCAGGCATGGTGCAGGAGAAGCTGAGAGTTCTACATCTTCATCTGAAGGCTGCTAGTGGGAGACTGACTTCCAGGCAGCTAGGTGTAGGGTCTTAAAGCCCACACCTACAGTGACACGCCTACTCCAACAAGGCCACACCTCCAAATGGTGCCACTCCCTGGGCCAAGCATAGACAAACCATCACAAGCATTACTTTACACCTTCTTTCCTAGTTTGCTCCAGTCATGAGTCTGTAGGACAAGATGGGCTCGGCCATGGTGTCTTCTTCCTGGTTTCCCTTTGCAGTAACCTAGGAACTCAGACTCTTTGCAGAAGAAATCGGTATGCGTCGCAACTGCTTCAGTGTTCACAGCCCCCGCTGCAGGCCTCATCTCCCTAAATCAACCTGCCATCCCCGAGTCTCCGTATATAACAAATACCCCCAAACAACAGTGCTTTAAAACTTTGTGTCACCGACTGGCATCCCTCTAGGTCAGTCAGATGGTGTAATATTACTGAACAAGAGACCTGGCTGTTCTAACAGGTTCTCTCTCTGAGAGAAAGTACAACGAACTCGCAGCAACTAGGATGTACCACTAACAACCCAAACACTATGGCTTTACCTATAGGATTCCTCCATATCTGTGCCGATGGAGTCCCCTCCCATCTGACCTCTATCTTGAAGCTACAAACACTTAGGACAGAATAGCATACAACTGGTAGGGAGGGCCAGCTGAGTACCCTGAGGAGGGTCCCATATCCCTCTCTGACCAGTCCTTCTAAGTGGCCAACCACCTACAAGTTCCATTATGATGATCTTTGGTGAGCAGGCCCAGCTAATTCTAATGATTCTCAGAAATCCTATCATTTAAATCAAAAAAGGCATACAAATTTTATCAGATACATACAAGTTGTGCTCCCTACTGCTGTGATAAAACACTGACCCTCAAGACAAGTTGAAGAGGAAGTGGGTTTTTTGGCTTACATATATCCCCGGTCACAGTCCACTGAGACAATTAAGGCAGGAACTGAAGCAGAAGCTGTAAAGGAGTGCTACTTACTGGCTTGCTCCCCATAGCCTGCTCAGACTGTTTTCTTATAGAACCCAGGACCATCTACCTGCCCAGGGATGGCTCCACCCACAGTGGCAGGGCCCTCCCATATCAATCAGCATCCTTCAAGAAGCAAGTGAAATGTCCATCAACCAAAGAATGGTTAAGGACAGTATTCTCCAGTTAAGACAACCATGGAAGCCAATGGCAGAAAGGTGAATTGAAAAGTTATGGGGACATTTCTGTCACTTCAGGATTGTAAAAATAAATAAATAAATAAATAAATAAATAAATAAATAAATAAAATGGGCTTTAGGCTTTCCATCACACTGCAAGAGTTTAACTGGGCCCTTCATCCTTAGCTTTCACTTTAAGAGGAATGACCTTCTATAGAAGCTAAAAGTTTCCTATTAATCATGTCTGCTTGTGACTCTCTCAGACAAGTTGTCTCCAAGCACAATGCCTCCTTTTACAGCTTCTGCCCAAGAGATCCATTAACATGACAATCCAGGAGTCACACAGCAGGTTGGCTGCACTTAAAGTGGCATTAGCCAGACAAGGAACAAGATTTCCTCCAGTCATTTGTAAAGAGGCCTCTACACCTGGCAGCTGAGGGAGACATAGAGCACAGGGTGATCTCCACCATGGCAGGGTCCGGAGATGCAATGATGGAAGCGATGGCTTTGCCTAAATGCAAAGTCTGCAGGATGTGCTGCCATGACACCCCGGTGCCGGCAGACAGCTTCATCACCTCTTAAATGACATCATCTACCTCACCTCTTGAATGGCACTCAGAAGTCACTCATACTGACAGCATGTTGAGGTGGTTCATTGACAAAGAACTGTGGTAACCTCTTTGGGCTGGCTTTGGAGCCAAGGCTCACTTACTACACACAGGTGTTGTCATTGTGGAGATCAAAGTCTGGAGAGCAAAGTAAACCATCTTTAATGGGGGCATTTTGTCGGACTCGGTGCCTGTCTATGACTAAAACGAGACGGATATCATTTGCACATCTGCTTAACCTCCCTTTTGAGCAATTTCAGAGTCACTTGTCTTAACCACTTTTCTGCTGCTGTGGAGAGACACTACAACCAAGGCAATTCTTCTAAAACATTTAACTTGTGGGCTAATGGTGCCAGAGGGTAGTAGAGTCCATGACCATCGATACAGGGAGCATGGCACTGGAGCAGTAGCTAAGAGTTTACAGCTTGATCCACAAGCACAAGGCAGAGGGGAGAGAGAAGGAGAGAGGGAGGGGGAGAGATGGAGAAAGAGAGAGTAAAGGGAGAGGGAGAAAGGAAGAAGGGGAGAGGGAGAAGGAGGGATGGAGGGAGGGAGGGAGGGAGAGATGTGGAGAGAGAGATGTGGAGAGAGGTGGGAGAATGAGTGGGAGGGGGAGACAGAGACAGATACTGAGAACAGTTGTGGGCTTTTGAAACCTCAAAGCCCACCACCAGTGACATTCCTCCTAAAACAGTTTCACTGACTGAGAACCAAGCATTCAGATATAGGAGCCTATGGGGGGCCATTCTCATTCAAACCACAGCACTGTTCAACTTCTTCAGCTTCCTGACTATAGCCTGGTGTAGTCTTAGTGGGTGCTGCACATAGCTGAATTATTTTTGTGACTTGGCACTTCATTGTTTTGTTTTATTTTTATTTGTTTGTTTTGTTCTTTACCTAAAGCGGATTCAGAATACCCTTGAGCCTCAATTCGAATGTCAGATTCCCAGAATGAAAATCTTGAACTAACATTCAGTAATCTTTCTACTAAAGAGAGATTTTGCAAAGGCCACATACTGTGTCTGCCTGCTTCTGCAGTATGATGTTCTAGAGTTCATATCACTCTATTTTTTTCTCCTTTCAGGGGTATTAATCACTTGTTTCTATGAAAAAATATACAAAATAAAATTCAATTCCCAAAGCTGAAAAAGCAGAGACAGGCAGATCCCTGGGGCTCACAGGCTAACTAATCTAGTCTACTTTACAACAGTTCTAGGACATTGAGAGGCAATCTAAAAAGAAGAAGAAGAAGAAGAAGAAGAAGAAGAAGAAGAAGAAGAAGAAGAAGAAGAAGAAGAAGAAGAAGAAGAAGAAGGAGAAGAAGAAGAAGAAGAAGAAGAAGAAGAAGAAGAAGAAGAAGAAGAAGAAGAAGAAGAAGAAGAAGAAGAAGAAGGAGAAAAGGAAAGAAAACCCATTTTTTTTAATGTGGACAATGTCTGAGGAATGATGTCTGAGGTTCTCCTCCAGCTTCTATATGCATGTAACACGTGCAATTATCACCTGCATTCACATATACACATATGTGCATATGCGTAACAAAAACAATACTTCTATGAAATGTATGGTTTAGTTCAGCACATCCTCAAATATGTTTGATATAGCTCACCCTGTAAAACTATACAGATGGCATGCATACAAAAAGTTCATATGAAATGGACGGAAACTGTGCACCTAACTCAACAGTGTCTCACAACTTGCATTTGATGTAGTATGACATGATGCAAACCATCATTGGCTGGGAGAAGATGGCAGTTGGGGGATGGGGATTGTCTGTGCTCTCAAATTATTGTGACTCTGAGACTAAGAACTTCCATTTTAAAGTAAAAAGACAATCAAGGCCACAAGAAGATAACTGAATGAATGCACATGATAAAATGATACAAAAAAAATCTTTTAGTGCTTCACAAATGAATAAATAGTTAAATAGCCAGAGAAAGGGTTAAGTGGACCAAAGATTTTAGCAGGTATTTATTTCACCAAGTAGAATGTGCGATTGGGCATGACATGTTTAATCTCATTGGAAATGCAGTGTAAAATTATAATAAAATGTTCATTTATATCTATTCAGCATGGAAGAAAAGAAGACATTCAACAACAACAGTTCTTGCTAAAGATGCATATTAATGGAAATTGTGTGCCCTGCTGATGGGTGAAAATTAATTCCAATGCTCTGAAAATAACCTGGCCTTATAAAGCTGGCAGGGTGAGTGGACTCCATGGAGTGACAGGCTACTGCTGACTGTCTCACGGTGTCTCATGTCTCATACACTAGTTTTCTTTGTAGGAACAGAACACTATCAAAGCCTGCCTGGACCTATGGCCAACCAGCTATGTGGATTTCCTGATCTCTTCATTGGAAGGTGCTGGGTGCAGCTAAATGACTGTCTAGGTGGCTGGGGCTAGAACAGTTGAAGCAGCTGATTTGATCTCAGTCATGGAAGCCACAGAGTGAGGAGAATCGCTTAGACATCACACCCTCAGGAGGTAGGTAGTTCAGGTTCCCTTTATGTATACTCTGGTGCTCATGTGTGACCTGCTCTTTGCTGAGGTGTGCATGTATAATTTTGTCTGCTTCAAATGTTGCCTAGTAGAAATATAAGAAAGATCAAGGATAGCCTTTCTCTTTGGTTTAGGCCAATCTGCATTCTGCATGTCCCAGGCTCTCACCAGCTGCCTATCTGCTCCCCCAAGAAACCCCCAGTCTTTCCTCCATTCATTCATATGGTTAAGAGAGATACTATATGTTGATAGCCCAACATGCACTTGTCCTGGTGTAGCCACATGGTCTGCTCTCTCAGTTTCTGAAGGGACACTAGCCCACTAGAGCATACAGCTCTGGTAGACCTTGCCCTTTGCCCCAGTTCTCTCTGCCTAGCTAAAAACTGTTGGATCACATTCCTAAAGCTAGTCACCAAGGTCTATTCCCTTATTTGAACAATCCCCCCTTCCAGAGGCTGACTACCAAGGTCCAGTTGTCAAAGTTCATCAATCAAAAGCCCCCTTTGGCTCACCTAATTAACATGCCCAATTAAAACTGAATACCTCATCCTAACCTGGATTTTCCCATTTTACCTTTATAAACTGCCATTTTCCTATGTGTTGTGTATGTCTGTCTCCTTTTGATCCAGAGACAGTCCTTTGTCCCACTATGAGACAAATACCTCATATCCTTCTCCATGGTTTGTTTTTCCCCTTCTTCCTCTATCTTCTCTGGTCTTTGTCCCTTGTGCCTGACCTCTGTCCTTCTTGAATAAATAAACAGTGAACTTGGTCTTGGGGTGTTGAGCTGACTTTGAAATTCCTATAGTTTCCTCTTCCTCGATTCTGCCTAGCCAGTGCTGGCATTCATAATGTCCTCTTTGGGTTTCTAGACTCTTCCTGTATTTCTTCAGCACTTCTTGTCTTCAGTTTTACCCACTTTGGGCTAGGAATCCACCTAACATTTTAGCTTTACTTTCCCTTGTGGTGGTTTGAATGAGAATGACCCCCATTGACTCTGATTTGTGTCCTTAGTTCCCAGTGAATGAGCTGTTTGGGAAGGATTAGAAGGTATGGCCTTGTTGAAGTGGGTATGACCTTGTGGGAGGAAGTTCATCACTAGGAGTGGGCTTTGAGATTTCAAAAGCCCATATTAAGCCTGGTGTCTCTCTGTCTCTGTCTCTGTCTCTCTCTTTCTGTCTCTCTCTTTCTGTCTCTCTCTTTCTGTCTGTCTCTCTCTTTTTGTCTCTCTTTCTCTGTCTCTCTCTCTGTCTCTGTCTCCCTGCCCCCCCCCCTCTCTCTCTCTCTGCCTGCTGCCTTGTAGATCCAGATAAAGCTCTCAGCTACTGCTCCAGGATCATGCCTGCCTATGTCCCACCACACTTCCCACAATGATGACAGTGGACTGATAACCTTCTGAAACTGTAAGCCAGCCCCTAGTTGAATGCTTTCTTTTATAAGAGTTGCTTTGGCTGTTGTGTCTACTCACAGCAATAGAACAGTGACTAAGTCATTCTCCACACACCCACCCAGCCTCTCAGTTCTTACCCTTCAGCCCTTGCTGAGATCATCAGTACCTGGAACTCAACTCAGTTAGAAACTGGTCTGCCTTCCCATATCAGGTCCTGTGACCTCATTGCATTTGGGTAAACTGAAACGAAAGTTAAAATCTCTTCATTTTCAGTTTAACAGTGTATCCCAAGGGTGTATTTGAAGTGCTAATTTTGAGTAACAGAATTAGAAATGTACAATTTACCCAGTTTTGTCATGCTATTCTGAAGAAGAGAGGCAGCTCTTATTTAGATTTTATTTTTATCTGTATGTGTATGCTTGCCAGCATGAATCCCAGTGCACCAAATCTGTGCAGTGCCCAAGGAGGCCAGAAGAGGGTGTCAGATCTCCTGGAGTTGCAAATGTCTGTGAGCCTACATGTGGGTGCTGGGAACTTAACTCAAGTCCTCTGCAAGAGCAATCAGTGCTTGGAAACGCTGTCATCTCTCCAGCTATAGAAGTGGCTTGTAAATGGAGGCTATCAGTTAATATTTTGGACAGGCACTTGCTTATTGTCATCAAACTGGATTTCTTTGTTGTAACTACCAGCCTACAATCTAAATCCCACGTGAGATGAGGTGACTTATTCTTCCTCCAAAACTCTCTCCCTGTTACCTGGGTACCATGGTGTCTTGCTACAGTACCTAGTTTTCCCCATTGCCTCGATTTTGCCATCCCTAATGTGTGATCTATTGCTGCCTACCTCTCCTCCCACCCCGTCCCTTGGCAAAACTACAACCACAACAACTGAGAATGGTTATCTCAAGAGCTGATATCTCTAACTATGGAATCTCTCTTTTCTTCCTCAGTATCTCTTTCCATTTATCCCAGGGCTGAGTCTCATGTTCCAAGACAACAGCTATTCCTTTTATTTGCATCTTCTTTTAAGAGCACCAGCTGTTCTTGCCCAGTACCCACATGGAGGCTTATAACTGTCTGTAACGCTGGACAGTGGTGGCACACGCCTTTAATCCCAGCACTTGGGAGGCAGAGGCAGACGTATTTCTGAGTTCGAGGCCAGCCTGGTCTACAGAGTAAGTTCCAGGACAGCCAGGGCTACTCAGAGAAACCCTGTCTTGAAAAAAAACAAACAAACAACAACAACAACAATAATAATAATAATAACTGTCTGTAACTCCAATTCCAGGGGATTCGGCACCCTCCTCTGGCCTTCTAGGGCATCAGGCATCCACATAGTGCAAACAAACATTCAGGAAAAACACCCTCACAACATAAAAAGAAATTTAAAAATGTAAAAGATAATAAACCAATTAGCATATCAAGAACCTGCTGGTTGCCTTTCCAAACTGTAGGATGAAATTTTTTTTCTTCAGTCAGAACATAATCTCTCTTATCTGAACCAAAGCCAGACAGCTATGACTTCCTGCATTTGTAACTACAGAAGAGAATCCCAATATCTTATTACTAATTACTACAGCTGATGCCCTGTGAATGAGTACTCCATGTTTGGTGCTACCTTCAAAACACTTTACAAGTTCACTAAATTTATCTGACCCAACCTAGAAGATATTTGCAGACAAGAAAACGTGAGTCTGAAGAAGTTATCTTTTTACAGAGTATTTGGTTTAAAATTCCCTAAACTGCACCCATAAGAAGGGGTCAAATCCTGTACAACACAGTCATACTAAAAAGTTCTTAGTGAGTACAAAGCCCATTGTGAAAGCTAGGTGGCCATCTGTAGACGCTGTCAAATTCTAATTTCAACTATTCGAAGATACTGGTCACAGTTCATATGTCCTAGATAATAGTCTTTATATTTATTGAACTATGCCAGAAAAAAATAAATATGTCTGAAAACTCATTTAAAATTTGAAGATGAGATACATTTGCCTTTATTTACATGAAAACTCCTTTCCAACTATGTAAATACTCAGGTATAATAAAGCTTAGTCATGATAAACACCTCTTATGAATGCTCCCAGCTCCCCTACAACTGTCAGGCTTCATCCTGTTCATGGAAAACACCATCATTAATGGATCTTTCCTTAGTGATCCGTCAAATGGACCCCAATGGCTGCCCAAGTCCTCCTGTCATGGGGTTTTTGTCCTATCGTATTTAAAATTGTTATTTCTAGACAGCACTCACAAGTGCTGTCTTCACAGAGACTGGGCCATTGCTCCTACAGGAAACACAGAGTTAGGGAGAGTTGAAATTCCAGCAGTCATGATCTCGCCAGCCAGTAAGTAGGTCCTCTGTTTATGTCTACCTGTGCCTAAGACACCTTATTCAGTATATATTATCAATCAACACTGAACTCTGCAGCTAAGGGCAATGAAACCCATTCTTGGATAAAGCTTTTTACATGAATGTCTTACACTCAGGGACCCTAGCTCTTCAGCCCCGGGGAAGCATTTTAAACAGCAAAATCATCACCGTAATCCTCAAAAGCATATTATCTTCAAGCCTGGTATTAAAAAGAGACCACAGAAAGACCTGCCTGTCTCAGGATAGTCACAGGGAGAAGGCAAGGTGTGGCCCCTTCTCTGCCTCAGCTTGGAACATGAACATGGGAAAGACTCAAAATTTTGCAGATCTGAGTCTGCACAAACCTGTGCATGACACGAAAGCCTTGATTTTCAAGCTTTGATTTGAGTGTTATAAATTAAAATAGCAAGTTTTTGCTATTTACAAACGACGGCAATCAGCTGTTCTCTACCCCAGCACTCCAACCTCATGGTCCCTCTCAAACTCATGATCACATTCCCCATTTCAACAGGAAAATGAGAACAATCAGGTGAGAAGTCTGACTCCTACCACTGTCCTATCAACTGTAGATCACCATATTCCTTTGTGCCTTGAGACTAATAATCAGAAATAAGTACTGGGTAGGATCTGAGTGGTTACAAATTACAAATTTATTTATTAAAAACCAACAGCTGGAAGAATCCAAACAATCAGCAGTTAATTAAATGCACATAAAATATTAGATAGTTTTCACTACAAGCTAAGATACATAGGATAATGTACACCAAGTAGCGGAACTATAGATTCTAAAACAAGTAATAAAATCTGGTCTCATTTTTACAAAATTAAAAGAGAGAATACACACAGGGACCTTGGCTGGCCTGAGCATGCCAAGCATGGCTCTGGCTGGTCTTGTTCTTCTCCCCAGCCCCTCTACCTTGCCAAAAACTGTTAGATCACATTCCTGAAGCTAGCCACCAAGTTCTATCGCTCATTTGGCCACTTCCTTCTCCCAAGCTGAAGGGAGAAGGTCCAGCTAGCAAAGTATCAAAGTATTGAAGTCCAACAATCAGAAGGCCCCCTGGCTCACCTAATTAACATGCCCAATTAAAATGAAACACCTCTTCCTAACACTGGGTTTCCCCTTGTACCTTTATAAACTACCATATGCCTATGTGCTAAGTCTGTCTCCTCTCTATCCAGGGGCAGTCCTTTGTCCCACTCTGGGACAAACATCCCTGTCCCCTCTCTTTGTTCCCTTCTCCTCCTCCCTCTTACTCTATTCTCCTGTCTTTGTCCCTTATCCCTGACTTTGGTCCATCTGTAGCAAATATATCTTCTTGTGCTGAGAACTTGGTCTTGGGATGTCCTGGGCCAATACTTTTCCTTTCAATAGATTCATTTTGTCTCTGTGTTTGTTTACACACTGAAAAGGATATGTGAGAAGTCAACCAACCTTTAACCCTGCTCTGCCTGACATCAAAGCTTGGGGTCTTCACTGTTGTATTGAGCTAAGTAGGTGGCTACTTCAAATAGAGGGAGAAGGAGATGGCTCATGTTGCCCTTTGGCCCAACAGGGCATAGTAAAGATATACATCCAAGGTTTCTGATTATAATCATATATCCTTTATGAACACACCTGCTTGGTGATAGGATTGTTCTGAAGATTTATTTTAAATCCATGAGTATTTTGCCTGCTTGTACATCCATGCCTCATCATGTGCTGCAGAGACCAGAAAATGGAGCACCTGGAACTCAAGTTTAAGATGTTTGTGAACCACCATGTGCTGGGAACTGCCAGTGTTCTTAACTACTCAGATATCTCTCCAGCTCTAACTATACAATTTGTAAGAAAAATAGGGAGAAGTGTTAAGCCTAAAAAAAATCTGGTAAAGTGTTGGAAACCAAAAGCACTCTCTGAGCACTCTCTGGCTTGACCCGCTGCTAACCTCAGCTCTGGCGGAGACACCCCGGAGCCAAGAGGCTTGAGAACCAGGATCCTAGTTTAATACCAAGCTGTCCTTAGCTTGGAATTTCTCTCAAGGATTCTGCCTTGCTAGACAGGTTTTCCTCAGAGCTAGCAATAGAGGTCAAGCACATTCCTTAGGACAGTCACAATAGTTAGAAATGTTTTACACACTAAAGAGTAATCGAAAGGCTTCCTTCACTCAAGGACATTAGCTAGAAGTGTTAGGTGGGAACCTCTCAGTGCTTGCCTCCAGCAAGACCCAGAGAATTAGCAGGAAATGCTAGATCAGAACCTCCTAGTCCTTGCCTCCAGCAGAACCAGAGAATTAGCATAGAAATACCAAAATATCTCAACAGGGAGGGCTCTACTGCTCTTCTGCCTGCTTCATACCTGGCTACCAGACCCTACTGCTTGAAGTGGCGGTCACTTGCCTACGTGACCTCAGTCTCGTGCCCCTTGCTGTAACCCCTGCCTACCTATGTGACTCTTGACATCTGCTGAGGGGTGCCTGGAGCTGATCTTCACAGAGACAACTCCCGAGATAAGGCTGCAATATGTCTCTGGCCCCCTTATCGAACATCCGTCCAGATGTTCCCCTCTCCTCCTTTGTTCCAGCAGAATTCCTCTCACCCCCTCCTCATTTCCTTTTTCTATAATGTATATATACTGGCCACTGGTCGTTAATAAACGAGGCTTTGACAAAAGACTTGCTTAGCCTTCCTCTCCTTTCTCGCCCATTTCTTTTCCAGGTTTGGTTCCCCTCGAAACCCACAAAATAACTAAGATCATGCAGGTCCGGGAGTAAAGTTAACACTTTATCAGCTAGGATTCCTCCCAGACTTCAGTGGGGACCCTGGAAGCTTAAGTACAACACACAAAGAACAGCTCTTTGATAACAAAGCTTTAAGAAGTACCCTCTGACCTGTGTTGAAGGAGGAGGAGAAAGAAGAGGAGGAAGAGAAGGAAAGGGAGGGGAAAGGAAAGGAGAGAAAGAGGAGGAAGAGGAAGAGGAAAAGAAGAAATAGTAGTAATAGTAGTAATAGTAAAATGTGCCCTTTCTTAGGTGAGAAATGTGTCTGGATGGGTGGAAAGGCTCAAAGCCAAATTTCCATATGAACAGCTGTTCTCCTTGTCAGCCAGTCCTCACTAGATGTTTGAGAGATGATCAGACTGTCCCAAACTTGCCCAAAATCCCAAGATAATTAAGACCTATAATCAGATTCCAAGACCTTCTCTCCTATACTAGTAAAGGAGAAAGTACAAGTTAATGGTTTATCTTTAGGCACAGCAGTGGTGGTAGGTAGGGGAAGGGGTGGGTCCTATTGCCTTATGTGGCAGATGGAGTGATTGGGGCTTCTCTGGATGACATGCAGTATCCATATACGGGAATGAGAGCTGTTCCTAGAGCATAGTCCAGTATCATAGTCCCATATCATGCATGATTGGAGTATGTCTACCCCAGTCTCTTATGACCAGAACCCCAGAAGAGTCACAAGTATGACCCACCTCCCTTCTTGTTTGCCCTAATCTCATATCACTGCACATTCAATTCTAGGGACCCTTCCTACTCAGTGCCCCACAAGCTAATCAAAACTACTCCAAGATAAAGCAAGGTTCTTCCTTGGTACCACGTATGCAGATCGTCATGGCTCTCCGCTCAGTAAGTATTCCTTAAAATTGTACAGATAATTTTATGTGTTCTTTAGTGTTATATCTTTTAGAAAGTAAAAGTGAAGTTATACAATGAGAAAAAGTCAAATTCTTCTTCCGTCCATAGCCTTGTCTACCTGGCCCCACAACCCATCCCATGGCTTCTTAAATCTTGAGAGCCACTTGGGTCAATAAATTCTGAGAACCTAGTCTTTAATGTAAGTGTGGGCATCGAGGAATACTAGAAATTATTTACTAGGACTTTACAGGAGAATAACAGAAATGGCATTTAAAATGAGCAACATGTTTTAACATGAAAACTATACCTAAGTGGCTTGCCCACTTAAAATGGCCTCCCAGCCTCTCCCCCCCCCCCCATTTTTCTGGGCTGGAACCAAGAAACCTTAAGGCTTGTGACCTCTGACCCTGAGGAGAGCTTCAATTGCTTCAGGCAGACCTGTCCCTTAACTGCCACAGAATCCTGGGAAGGTTCTTAACTGACACCAACAGCAAATCCAGTCAGATCTCTCTTCAAACCTGAGGAAGCAAGGACCCTGGAAGTGTCCCTTGAAACCAAAGTATGCTCAGACATTTCTGCTATACCATATGATCCTGAAGGAAAACAGATAGAAGGAGGAGAAGGAGGAGGAGGAGTCCTTAGAGAAAAAATGCTGTCAATAAAGAAATTTAGCCAGTTGAATGTGATGGAGCATCAATGCCTGTCCGCCAAGCAGCGCGACTGTGGAGCTCAGAGGGAAGCTGGGCAGAACATGGCTAAGGCAGCTGTGCCTGTTCCCTCTCTCAGACCAGAGGAGGAATGTGTTCGGAAAGGAGAGGGTTGGGATATAATGGGGCAAACTGTGTTACATACATAACTCCGTATATGAAGTAGTGGTCCAGTCAAGTGGAGGTGGAAACAGGCTGTAGGGCTTGAGTGTGTGTAGGGCAAGGGTGTTGGGGAGGACCTGGTGGCTCTGGAGCTCATTGCCTTTATAATCTCCATCCCCACAACCACTGCCATGCGGCTGCTCCTGGAAGCAAACTGTTTACACTAGCTGATAAATGAATTAAGGGTTATGCACTAGACACTGTGCACTGGGGGGTCTGGCTGGTATGAATCTGGAATTCTTCTGAGGGATTGATGGTGCCAGAGCCAAGGTGAAGAAAGGAATCATCCTGGCCAGGCTGGCTTCTCTCATGTCTCATAGATCCCTTCTCTCGTAGATCTGTTCTTCACTGGGACTCCTCTTCCAACTCTGGGGTCTTTCTGAGAAAGGGGTGAGGAAAGAGTGGGGGGTTTGCAAACACTCACTTAGACTCAGCAGATATTAAAGGGAGGGTGCAGGCTTCCCATCCATGAACAGACAGCAGGAGGGCCCACCTCAAGGACAGAGAGCAGGAAGGCCCACCCTATATCTTTCTTCATCACTAGATAAGCCCATTTCCATTTCTGCCAGTGTGTTTTCAGTATTGAAAATAATAGTATTGAAATACATGTTAGTTAACTGATTATCTAATCCATAATTTCCACTATAGGAAAAATCAGTGCCTTCAAATTTCAATGCTATAAAGGCCGTTAAAGGTCAGAAGCTAGGCACAGCCTCCTGGGGCTGCTGGGAAAACAGACTCTACGTGGAACGTCTTTGGGGTTAGTTTATACTTCAGAACCCTCTTCTCACCTTCGCTACGCTGAGGTTTGCAAGGGCTGCTGTAGGCTGCTCTCTGGCTGCCCATCCCCAGCCAGTTTGTTTTCCCTTAGGCAATTGCACCTTCTCTGTGCTCAAGTCCCATACAGATCCTAGCCAAAGTAGTTAGTGGCAAACACTTTTTTTTTCCACTTCTGTGCCCATGATTCCTGCAGAGGAGATCTTCAAAGCCAGTCCTAAGATATCCTAGGACATGGCTCATCACTTGTTTCTTAATGTACCTAATACAGCATCCTGATACTTAAGCCATTGTTGGGACTGGGCTGAGTCTTGGCTGGAATACTGGCCAAGGCCAGCAGAAGCTGGCTGCTTTCACTCACTGTCCAGGCTCTGTGGGGGGTCTGTCTGAGGTTGCAAAGACACAGGAGTGCATTGAAGCAATCTTATGGACTGGACCACTAGGGGGCCTAGCCGCTCTGGATGCAGAGGCTCAGGCTGGTTGGTATTCTGTCAGAAGCACCTAGTATTGGTGAGTTTGGAGCAGTGTACAATCTTTACTTGATTGGAAATCTGTTGAAACAGACTAGAGACAAAAAGGAAAGTTAACAAGTTTAGGGTAGTAGGTAGGGTATGCCAGCCACATACCCTGTAGGGACTAAGGGATGCTGAGAGAACCTGGCTGCCAGGTCCGCTTTGATATGTTAAATAGGTACCTTAGCTAGCCATTTGTCCCAGGTTTGACACTGACCATAAGTGCCAGCAGGACCTTGATTTTAAAAGGAGTTAGTTAGCTTGTGGTAGGAAAGTTCTAGAAAGTGTAGTCTGGATGTTGAACGCCTGAGCTGGTTGCAATGAGAAATAAATGTTGACACAATGTCTAGTGACTGGCACGAAGTTTGGAAACTCTGTGTTCCTATAAATTTTCTGCACTGCAGTTTGCTCTTCTGGTGAAGGACCGGTGACATGTGACATTGAGTCCGGGTATTGTTTTCATGTCATCTGTTGGATGAGTTTGGCCATACCATTGGCCTTCTGACCTTGGTCCTTTATCCAAATTTGGGAGACTGGGGAATTCCTAATATAGGGAGTGATTTCTGAGATTTCTGTGGATCTTCAGACTTAGAGGTAGAAAATTAAGGGACCAGTAAGGAGCTGGGCATGGTAGATAGGGGCTCTGAGCTAGTTTTGAGTACTGCTCCCAGGTGAGCCCAAGAAAACCCTTTTTTTTTTTTTCAGACAGGGTTTTTCTGTGTACCCTGGCTGTCCTGGAACTCACTCTGTAGATCAGGCTGGCCTCGAACTCAGAAATCTGCCTGCCTCTGCCTTCCAAGTGCTGGGATTAAAGGCATGTGCCACCACTGCCCGGCTGAGAAAGCCCTTAATAGTGACTGTGATGTTGTTTTTCAGAGTCTCCTGACTGTGAATGGTCTGTAAGACATGCTTCCAAGATATTCAAGACATGCCACCCACCTCCAACAAAACTGGGTCCCAGCAGACACCATTTCTCCACATCTGCCTTCTATATCACAACCCCTCACATGCTGAACAGACCAAAGCTTCTACTACGAAGCAGAGCACTGAAGCTCTCTGTTTAGAACATCATGTGATGAGCTACTGTTTAAAAAAAAAAAAAAAAAAAAAACTTGGCATAAAATTTTTGATTCTTCACAGTCTGGCCCAAGCTTTCCCTTCTCTGATGCAGCCTCTTGACCCTCTCTCCTACTTCATTCCTCTAATCATTCAAGGTGCATCAGACTAAACATTGCCATGCCTCTCTGCTTTGGACTGCGCTACAGTTCCTGGTCTCTCCTCTGGCCAATACCTTCTGCCTATAAGGCAGGTCCCTGCCAGAACTAGCTAACACCAACTATTTTGTGGTCCTCCAGCCTGCTCTTTCTTCAAAGACGCCTACCTTGCCCCACCCCACTAAATTCCCTCCATTTCTCAAAAGGCCTCTCACAACTTAACCTTCATTTTCCCAGCTCTTGTAACTTTTAAAGTGATAGGGATTGTCCTTGTACTCTGTATCCCCATGTTGCCCAACAGTGCACACACAGGGAGACAGACATAGACAGTACCTGTTGAGTAAAATGTAGTAATAGATAACATGTGAAACAGACCATGTGAAGATGCTTCAACCTTCACTTTTCTTCGTAAACCTGATCAACATGTCTCCCTTGGCCATGCTCTGACTGACACATCTCCTTCAGCCACACTTTTTTCTTTTTTGTGTCCTCAACTGCTTCTGCATGCATGTCACCTAACTAATCTCAGTTGTGTTACTGCATGTGCAAATCCTAAGCTAGAGTCAGATGACATCATCCTCTTTCTCCAGATAGAAGAGGAAAAGAATGCCCTGGACCACACCTACAATAGGGAGGTCAGGAGCTACAATTTGTAGAGTACATCTTTAGACAAACTGTTTTTCACCCCACCCCTACCCCAAGATTAAGAGGGTACATATCTCAATGCAGATTTTATTTTCCTGGATACCTCCTAGGTGACAAATTGTATAAGTCTTGATTTATCTATGTTATGGGAAGGGGGAAGATAATCAGATTCTGTAGTGATTTCCCCAAGGAACAAAGGCTGAGCAGGATTTTATTATAGGTTATTAAAAATGCACTTTGAAGAGGAGGAAGTGCTACAGGTGGCATTAGAGGCTAATTTTACCAGTGATTCACAGGACAACTAATAAAATTTATGTATCACAATTAGTGTACTTCAGAACACGAACGAACAGGCAGTATAGACTGCCTCCGGCATGCTGTGAAATTACAGGTGGGTTGGGGGAACAGCCTTCAAATGAAGGCTACTCTGATGCAGTCAGAGGAAGACCTTCAACCCCAAACTGTAAAATTCTCAGGAAATCATTAACATTGTATTGAAGTTCTCATATTCTCTGCTAACTTGTCAAGCAAAGTTGGAGAAGGACATATGGAGCCATCCAACTTGGGACTAACTTCACCCTGTTGAGAAAAGCAAAATTTTCCAAAGCCAAAATGAGTTACAAATTAACCCCTCATGAAGCCCAGGGATGTGTTGACAGTCCCTAGGGGTTTGGGCCATTATTCGTTTACCATGATTATCAATAGATACCAGTGTTTGCTTTCCTTAATCTAATTAAAGCCCATTGCTTCACACACAGACAAATGGGGAGGAGGCCATTCATATCACAATTTCATTCTAGAACAAGTACCAGAAAACCTAAAGAACCTGAGGTGGTATGGTTTGATACTAACGTCCAAATCTGCTGGGTATGGTTTTTCAAAAAAACCTTTCAATTGATCTCCCTTCCCCCCTTTTGGTATGTGTAAAACATACCAAAGAGCTTCCGTGACCCTCCTTTGTTATCCAAAGTCTCTCCCAGCTCCCGATGTCCTCCACAGAGCAGATTGAAGTCTGTCTGTCCTGCAAACCTGACCATGTCCTGCAGCCCCCAACCTCCCAGCCCCCTGCTTAGAAACACTCAAAGGTCCTCCATTGCTCCTAGGATGAAGTCCAAATTCCTCATTTTGGCTTACAAGTCCCTGCAGGATCTGGTCCTAGATGAGTTCTTCTCTGATTTAGTTAGCCCTCCCCCACCTATTGCTACCTACCAGCGTCAACTGTCTCTTCTGCTCTCCAGTTATATTGGAGATTCCTCGGTCAGCGTGGATGGCTTTCTCGTCTCTGCCTTCTCTGTTCCCACATCCTCCTTTGGACTTAAGTTACAAGCATGTGTGTGTGTCTGCATGAATCCATGTCGGAATGAGATTTAACTGACTACCCCATGCCTATACCACAGCATAAACTGTTGGGGGGGGGGAGGTTCGACCTCCCCTGAACAGTGGAAGAAGAAAAAACTGATTTCAAATTAAATGCCAGCTCTCCCGGGGAGATGGCTCTGTCCACTAAGGATTTAAGTGTGGTCTCCATCTGTCTGTTTGATTTGGCTTGGTCTCAACAAAGCAAAGGATCACACTGACAGTCACATTGACAAGATGCATAATTCACCAAAAGAGATGACTTGGTTGTTGCATTTTGTAAATTTCATAAGAAAATAATGTCGGAAAGCAAGAAGCCACAATTCACCCTACTGACTTGTGATACACGATATAATTTTCATGGGTTTTTGGGAAAAGTACCATTGTGCTTCTGTGGTTGTTCAGAAAGGTAATTTTGCTTTCCAATGTGCTATCTCTCTACCTTGTGGCTTTTATTCCTACTACTCAGAGCTTGACCCACATATATAGTTAGAATCTAAAATTTTCATTGGCTTCATTACTTCAAAATACCCGGTTAATGACCTGTATTCATTTTTAAGCTGTTTTAATACCAAAAGCACCTTCTTAAATGACTCCTATTCAATCCACTAAGAATCTATTGCATTCCCAAGGCTTGGCTCCTTGCAAGCACCCTTGAGTACCTGCACTTCTCTGGGTGATTAATAGAGCGTAACTGAGTGAGTGTTCCAATATTTGTTGGCTCTTCACAAGCCTTCGTTTTTTTTAACTGAAAGCTCTTCCTAGTCATGTGCGGGGTTCCCTACCCTTCTTCCTCCAGAGGCTCTTGCTGGCTCTCCCCCAGCCCTATTGCTGACATTTATTTTCATTTTTTATATGCAGCCTTTTTATGGCTTCACTTTTATAGGTGTCACATCTTCCCATGTCGATGTTTTGGGTGATGAGAGTGACTCTTGCCTCTTCATGCTTCCCAGGTTGCTTGACACATAGTCTGGAGACTGTCCTATATAGATGGGATAAGAAGAGTGAAGGGGCTTGTGACACAAAGTCCAAAAGATAACTGCCTATAGAATTCCCCAAATCGAGACAGGTATAATTAAGTTATATGATCCAAACAGAACTTACTCAGCATTCCTAGTTTTGCAAACTGCTGAAAATCCCCTAGAGCTGATTTCAATCAGTAAATTGATTGATGATGGTACCAGACACTAGGCAGGGGCTGGCATGGCCCAAAGACATGACCCCATCCCCTTTCCCTTCCTGGAAAACCTTACTCTGGATGGCAGAGAGAGACAGACCTTTGCCCCCTATCATCCCCAAGCATTCATGGAGGTAATACAACAATGTCCAGTTCTCTCAAGCAACACGGAGAATTTCTCAAGATCCGTTCATGCTAACTAACCCAACCAACCATTTTATAATGACTTGAGAACAGGTTCAAAATGAAAATGAAGTAAGCTCAAGCACTCATTCAGGAAGGGACAAGAATCCTTCCTGAACATAGTGTAGGAACATATACAATCTACCTAGAGACAGGTTAACCAGCACGGCCTCAAAAGTGTAGTGTAGTACAGGGGATTATGGGAAAGAACTAGAGGAACAAGGAGAAAAGGAATCAAATGGATTTATTTAAAAAAAGAATTGGGACTATGTAATTGGGACCATGTTAGTGGGAAGGGAGTCTCAGTGTGGCCACCCCTCCCTTGGTCCAGGGAAGGAGCAAACAGTCTGTTGGCGGTGGGATTAGCTACTCAACACTCAATATCCTCTGAGGGGTGGGGCATGAAGAAGCAGGTGGGCTGGGATGAACGTGCCTTCCCTTCAGTTCTAGGTTCATTGTGCTACTGGAAAGTTGCACACTGCCAGATAAAAGTCCTTTAAAGGGGCCATGCCTGATCATTTACAAGCTATGTGGAAGAAAGGCAAGCCCTGTTATCACAAGACCTCTTGTCAGGCAGGGAAGGGGGAGGGAGGGAGAGAGGGGACCAGAGATGGGTGGAACCCTCAAGTAGTTCCTTCCTTGGGTCTTACTAAAGTCCTTTCTTTGACCTCAGCAGTTATACACAACACATGGACACACACACAAAAGGAAAAAAATGCATTCCACTCCATTGATTCGAACGCTCTGTTTTCTCCATACTCCCATTAATTTTACAGTGTTGAATGTGTTTTTGAAAAGGAGACAGCACAAGGGTGTAAAAGAAAGGCCCTTCCTCCTTCCTTGCATCTAAGAACTTAGTGTAGTAGAAATTGAAACAAAGGCCATTGGATGTTAAGTTCTTGTCATGAACTGACAATCTACAACAGTCCTGTGAGGGAGATCATGCGGTGCCCAGACACAAATGGAAAAAAATGTGTCAGCAGGCAAAGGCAGCTGCCCTGTCTGTGTCCTGGAGCCTTGAGAGGCGGGACTTAAGGTCTGGGACCTTAGGGACTTGAAGGACTCTAAGCCTGCCCTTTGCAGCAGTGCTCCTGGGTGGGGCCCTCTGAAGCCAGCTCCCAGCTGGCAGGGATGCCTATATGAACTCTCCTGGGGATGAATCTTGAGAAAGGTCATCTCATGAGACTATAACCGAAAGGCTGGCTGAAGGCATGCTTTCAAAGAATGCACTGGCTAGAACTGGTGGCCAATCATGACCATAAAAGCATGAAAAATGTATTTCAGGTTTGCTTAGCTGTTTCTACAGGGTTGGATAGGGTGAAAACACATTGTTGGGTTCACTGTCGAAAATGTTTTAACTGGAAGAGTAACAAGGGCTCCGAGTGGTTTTTATTTTGGTTGAAGAGTGCATCAGTATATGAATATAGAATTTCCTCTTCCAGGGTGGCCTTCTGTCTCCACATGAGATATATCTGCCAATACTCTGAAGTCCCTGTGTGAGTGTCCATCTGTCCCATGAGAAGCAGTAACTTGGACAGACAATGAGTCTGAGGACTTTGGAGATTAACAGCTGATCTGATTCAGTTTCTCCTATTCTGAACGTTTGATTCTGTTTGTGCTCATGGGTTTAAATAGCCTGAACCATTCTGCTCTATGGGAAAGAGTGAGCTAGTCATCCATGGGGTGATGGTGGGTAGGGTCTTGGACACAAGGAACATGACTGGTACATATGACTCTATCCTTGAGCCAAGTCCATGGGCACTATGGGAATCATCACCCCAAGTATCCCTTATGCTCATAACCCTGGTACTCTCAGGCAATCTTCCAGGCTTCTGGAAGAAATGATTGGCCCTCAGGACTGGAAACAGGGTCAGTAGTAACTGGACCACAGGAGAAACTATGTATTTTCCTACAATGTTCATTAAATGTTTGTCCTTTTTTTTTTTTTTTTAAATCTACGGTACTGTTCCCATAATGTGCTTCCAACTGAATCCTGGTTGTCAGATCCTAGTGGGAGTTCATAGGATCAGGTAGGAGAGTGGGAGGCCCTGGGAAAGCCAAAGGTGGCTACTTAGTGCGATTTTCATGCCAATGTGTGTCTTGCTAGCCCTTTGTGTTGCATCTAGTATAACTCCTAGGAAAGTTGTAAAAAGTTGCCAGCACATCTGAGTTTCCAACCTTCGGTTTTTAGAGTTCCAAGCTTGAATGGAACAGTGTTCTAAAGCTGTAAATTTGCTGCCAAAAGCTTACACTGAAGTCCTGGAGGTGAGGCCTGCCTCCACCTGTCAATGGGGGGTAGCTCTTCTCTCCCATATGCCCTGCTTGCCAAGATTTCTTCTTTAACCTTCAGAGAAGTAGATGTTATTTATCAGTAGGCATGGGCCCAATCCACCCATATCTCTGGTTGCCACCAGTCAACCCTAAGAAAGTGCAAATATGCTCATATTATGTAGGAAGTTGCAAAACCAGCCCGAGATCCTAATAAAATGATGAAGCTTCCGAAAAGGGAGTTCATGGTTTGGGCTAGCATCCAGTGGGATGTGGAAGAGCATGGCTGAGCTCAGGAAGAGAGAACAATAAGAATTCATGGTTGTCTTAATGCTTTGGTGACAACACGTGAAGCTCTGTCTCTCCAAGTCCCAGTCTCCAGGATATGCTGTGAGGGAGACTCGCTGACCACAGTGTTCACAGGAAGAGTCACTGAAGGTGTCATGGAGACAGATAATGACACTAGGAGCCACAGGTTCATTATACCTGGTGCTATGTCCCAATTCTGACACAAGTGGCAAACCTCCTGGGTCATTTAAACCTCAGACCAATCCCACAGAATAAACATGTGGAAGGTTTTATACCTAGGGCTACCTCATAGAGTTGTGAGAATTAAATGGATTGATAATTCATTTGAGGTCCCTGGGTGGTGCCTGGCATAAAGTGTACACTCAGTGAATGCTGGCCAGCAGCAGGAGGTGGGCCCACCCAAGACAAGATGAAGGATGGCAGTGGAGGAGGTGGGGATATGCTAAGCAAAAGCGGTCATCCCCTGTAGACATCTCAGCCTGGCTCGGGGGAGAAGCCTTGCATTCTCAAAGCTCTTTGATCTTATTTACTTACTGAGTCTAATCATCAGGGTTCTAAATCCATGCCATGTTGCAGAGAGTTCTCAAGAGAGATGGAGACCTGTTTCCCCAAGCCCGGACTCATAATTATAACTACATTCTTTAAGGTATGGAAATTCTAGAGCTACATCTCCCAGGTGAACAAACCAGACATCAGTCTGTAAGGGGGCTTGGGGTCAGCTGCTCTCCGACTGCCACCTGCTGTCAGCCACCGCTGTGTCCTCTTTCACTCAGAGCTCATTCTCATATTAATGAATTTCTAAGGATGAGATCTCAAACCCAGCTCTCTCATTGGATCCTTACATGTTCTCCTCAGACTAGGATCATGTGGTTCTGACTCAGCCTTACTATTAAAGCCATTGAAGCTCAATGCCCGGGGAGTCAGAAGTGTGGGGTAGTACTGCCAAGCCTCCTGGCTTAGCAAGTTAGTGCAGAAATGCAGACACAGCCAAGGGCCAGAGTGCTAGGTTGGCACTATCTAGCTGTAGCATTTAGGCCTGTCCCAAAGTACTGGGCAAAAGAAAAAATTGACAAAAGGTGGCCAACAAAGGCAAAGGGGAGAAAGAAGACAGGCAACAGTCTATAAAATAGCCAGCAAGATGCTGGGACTCCTGAACTTCAAAAGCCTAAAGATGTTCTAGGACTTATGGCCACCTTTAGCATGGAAAATTCGGGAGTAAAGATGGTAAGTGGGAGGCAGGTGCCTTGCTCCATTGCTGTACTCTCGCACTGATAATAAAAGACGTTCCTTGTTGAGGTTGAATGACTGATGAAGAGACCAAGAGATGATCTACATATGGCATGTCCAGTGAGGTTGTCGAGGGACTGGACAGAGAGGCATTACTTCCCAGAGGAATCTGTGAAGAAGTAAAAGACTTAAAGAAAAAGAGAGAGAGAGAGATGTAGAACAGGAGTATCCATAAAGAAATGTCCTTAGGAAACCCTCAGAAATGTCCACACGGCTCAAATTGGGTCAAAATTGGAAACTGACTCTTGTGCTGTGTGCCTTAGACACTGACAATCAATGGAACTGAAAGGCCACTGTGCAGTGGGACCAAGAGACATATGCCTGAAGCACCCTGGGACATCCAACTGTGGGCCAATGCAACAATGGGCACCACAGTGGACACTGTACCGATAGCTGCTGCAGGCACACTAGTGGGCTTCAAAAGCTCTTCAGGAACCCATTGGAAAGGAGATCCAGAAGAAAGGAGATAAGAGTGATTTCCTGATTTGGTTAAAGATTTTCCACTACCCTCTCAAATGGATAGTTCACAAGATAAAGTGAGATTTATATTTCTGGGATCTGTGAGCCCTGAGACACTCGTGTGTCTCACGTGCACACCTGACATTGTGCAAACCCTGAATGGCAGCAGGAGGATATTGTATGGGGATCAATGCTGATCGATCTTCAATCAGATGCTTAATGGAGATGGTGGAAGGAGTCACAGGATTTGAGAGCTGGCTCTTCTAAGCACTTTTGCCTTTGCATTTAGTGTGTGGCTGCCTAGGTACGATGGAGCAGAGGAGGGAAAAGCCAAAGAGGACTCTCATTTTGGGGTGCCCCACACCCCAAATTCTCATGGGATCTGTGGAGGGGTTGCAAGGGTAGATAAATGATCTCAAATCCCCCAAGGAGAGATTTGGAGTTCTGAAAGAAAGGGTGATGTAAGGGTCTGTTGCTCTGAGGGTTGTGTTGCAGAGGGCAGTGGTAAATATTCTGGTACTCGGCAGAAAACCAAGAGACGCATATCCTAGTGAGTCACAGATTTGCATACCTGATGGCCTGTCTACCACGCTGCCTTAACAGCAAGTGCTGAAAGGACCAAGTCATACTCATAAGCTTGGACATGGCTCTCCAGACGCTGCTTTTTTTTTCTTTTTCTTTTTCTTTTTCTTTTCTTTTTTTTTTTTGAATGCTGGAAAATAGCTATTGTCCCCTACTTTCTGACATTTATATCATCTCTAAAAAGAAAAGCTGGTGAAAGAAGAAAAAGAGGCAGTGATGCATTTTTAAATTTGGCAATGATTGGAAAAATAGTATTCAGTATGACTGGAAAAAGGAAAAGAGGAAGAGAAAGAAGAGAAGAAGAGGGGGAGGAGAAGAAGAAAGGAAAAGGAAAGAAAGAACGGATGAAAAAAGAAAGAAGGAAAGAAAGACTAGGTTTCGGGTTCCAGTGTGTCCAGAACTGGAAAGGTTGAGGCAGGGTTACTATTTGAAAATAATGCCATTTGTTCTCACTTCAGTTCACACTTGTCCCGCGCTATCTCCCGCCAGCAGGAACAACGCGGCACACACAGGATCCTTCTGCAGTACAAG
>NW_022196905.1:144254095-144274076 GCF_008632895.1 Mastomys coucha | reverse complement strand
GCACACGCGCACAAGGCGTTTTTATGCTAACGGCAAGCCAGATGTCATCGCCATCTTGTAATGGCGATATGCTTATGAAGTGGCTTCCCACACACACTGGCTTGGTAGATTTGTAATTCGTGATGAAGGCAATGGTAGCTGAGACAGCAACGGCAGTATAGACTTGGAACTTTTGTGCACGAGGGTGGGTCCTGCCAGAGCCTGCTGGGGAGGGGGAACTCAAAAGTGACTCAAAAACCACTTTGCAGATGCACTTTGACCTTTGAAAAGTCATAAAAGTAGGTCATTGGGTGGTGGCTTTTGAGTCACAGGAGCCTCAAAGAAAGCTTCATAACTGTCGATGGTAAAAGAGTCTCCAAGGAAGAAAAGGAGACAAGTGTCAGAGAAACTAGGAAGCCCAAAGCAAGAGTACTTGCCATTTACTACTTGACTAAAGAGAGCTTCAAGAGTTAAAAAGACCCTCCTGGTAACTCATCTAGACAAGCACACTCATGGGGTGCCATCCAAGAAAAGCAGGGCTGCTGATGATAGGAAATTGGGGCTGTGTTCAACTACTCTCCTAAGTTAGCTAGAGATGGGAATGCCTTCAGAAAGGGACAGAATTGCAAAGGGTATGTGATGTCAATTCCAAGATCCTGAATGTACCACCCCTGTCGCTGTCCAGCAGCAACGTAAAAACAGTAGGTTACCTGGAATATGAAGTTAGAAATAGATAGGAAAAGACGGAAGGAGATATGAGAGAGTGGCCACAGAAATCCCTACCCACGCGTGGAAGGGTAAAAATTAGACAGCAGACTTTTTACTGTTCAGCCATCTTGAATTTAATGAATCTCCCTAGTTCCCCCAACAGGTAAAATACCTGGGGCATAAACCACTCCCCCCAAAATATGTCTGTGTTATAGTCTAATCAGTGACTTCCTTGTTACTCAGTGGGGGTGGAGCTTTCAAATGTAACTAGAACCCGGTTGGAGGCGTGTTGAATAGCAGGAGATGGGCAGAGAGGTGTGGCTATCAGAGGCAGGTCTCAAACCAGGAGGGTTACACAACCCAAAGGCAAGCAAGACTCCTGGAAGATTTCCATCTTTACAGGAATGTCCCTGAGCCACAGATGCTAGGATCTCTTATTAGGGGCTCCAAAATATTCTGGAGAAATATGCACGTTCTAGATCCAGAAGCAGGCCATGGAGAGCTGAGAGTTAAGTGGTACTCTGCTCTCCCTAGAGCTGTGTTAGGCTCCTCCCTCATAGACCCCTCTTGAAGGATAATAAATAGCTCTATGCCCTTGAACTGTTCCATAACCACTCTTTGCCAGTCTCAGAGAACACACGGCACTAACTTCATTTTGGTTTCTAGACCTGTGTCAATTTCACCCCATCACAGGAACCACTGGAGAATGTTGGAGAGCTGTCCTTCAGTTGAAAGTGGTTGGGAGAGAGACTGCCCACGGTGCAGTCCTCCATAGAGATTGTGTGTTCCTTCCAGTAGTCTCCCAAGACCTTGGTCCTGATACTGTCCAACAAAGATTGCAGATACTGAAGATCTCAAGCCAAAAGCTCAGCTCTCTGCTATTCCTGGCAACTTCATCCCTTCTCACCAAATCCCTGTGAGCCCGGGATTTGGTATGTCTCTCACTGAGTTCTAGAATGCTCACAGATCTACAGGCTGTATCTGACTGTACTCCAGTCTATTCGATGAGAGTGAAAACTGTCCAATCAAACTCAAAAAGTCCTATAGCCTACTTATTCAGAGCCTCTACCTTGTTCCTCTTGAGGTTTCCATGACCCACTGAACCCAGCATGTTCCTCCCTTGTACCATCTAGCATTTTATCCATTCAACAAATACTTTTTTGCTAGGTGCTGAGATATAATGAGTAGTCTTTGGCCTCACAATGTAGGCATGTTTGAGAATAGACACAAATAGAGTGATAGTGTTGGAAACCCCCCACCCCACCCTCAGTAACTCAGCACCACCTGCCATGTTATCACCAGCGGCCAAACACTACACATGTCCACTGTCACCACCAACAGAGTATTCTTCCTATGCGCATGCGCTATACCCCCTTTTTTAAAAAAAACCCACGCACAGCCATAAAAACACTAGGGCTTTCCCAACCTGCTCTTCCTCCTCCATCTTCGCTCAGAGGCAGCCTTTGTACTACCTCTCCCCTAATCAATCTCTCATGCAGGGTCTGTGGCATGGTATGACGTTCTGACAGTTCTTGGACCCAATCTGCCAACATACTTTATGGCCACAAAACCCTAACAACATAGCTAAATTGAAGGGAGAGAGAAATCTTCCATTGGAAGAAAAACAGAACCGGAAGATACTATGTTAAGAAAAAATAAACCACACACACAAAAAGACAAGTAGCATGTGTTTCATGTTACACACAGAAATGAAAATCGAAGCGATGAAAGTCCAGGGTGCTTTCCAGGGGCTAGAGAAGGGGGTTGGGGGAGGGGCAGAGAGGGAATGGCAGGGAGAGGGAGCCGGGAAGAGGGCAAAGATGTATGAAAGGCAAGACTCAGAAACTCCTTCCTACTCAGAGCGGGTAGAAGCCAGGCTCACTTCCCTGAAGGATGTGTGAAAAGCTCCAAGCTATGATTGCCTCAGTGATTTGGGGGAAAGAAAAGGCAGGTCCCTGTTTTGACTCACACCAGGATATTAAAGAGAATCTTAGAGTGGCATGTTTCAGGCTTGTACAGTTTAAAAGAACAGAGATTTGCATTTTGAAGATGCTTTGGAGTTTGCAATGAAAACATTACATTAGAAAAACAAAACAAAAAAAACCCGCCAAGCAGTGGTAGCTCACGCCTTTAATCCCAGCACTTGGGAGGTAGAGGCAGGCAGATTTCTGAGTTGGAGACCAGCCTGGTCTACAGAGTGAGTCAAGACACCAGGGATACACAGAGAAACCCTACCTACCTCAGAAAGAAAGAAAAAAACAAAAAATAAAAAAGCAAGACAACCAACAAGCATTCCATTCACCTATGTTACTTTGTGGATACAGAAAGCACCCCTTTCTAAGAGTCTCCTCTCCCTAACCTACATGCAATCAAAGATAGTGATCTCTCAAATGTTCAAACTTATTCGAAAAAAACAATCACAAAATATTTAAGCCCGAAATAGATAGGACAAGGGGGAGAAATAATTCTCTTTTTAGTCTGAGAGTGGAAATAAACGGACCAGTGTGAGCCTCAACAACCTGACTAGCTCTCCTGCACCACAGCGTTTGGGGATGTTGCCAGGAGCGCATCCCATGCCCCTTTTCAAGGAGTTGCGGGACATGGAGTTGTATGAGTGCGGTAGAGAAACTCCGTGGAGACCCCACATCCGAGAGGATATTTGTTCATTGCTGTGGAGGGAAAGGAAGTGATGAGTGGGAATGCGGTGACTTAAGAGGCGTGGTGCAGTAGCAAGAGAGGAACTTGATAGGGAAAGACCGTGCTCTTAAAGGATGAGTTTGTGGGAAGGGCGCCTGTGGGCACAAGACAAAGCTGTAAAGGAAGCAGCAGCCGCAGTGGGAGTGTGGACTGTGCTGGTCCAGATGGAGGAGATGGTAGCTGGAAAAACAGCTCAGTCGCTTACGTGGCTGGTCCTGATGGGCATTTCAGGCAAGCTGCCCTGAACCGCACACGTGAATATAATCTTCAAAATCAGCGCCAGCTATCCTCCGATCTGGACCACAGATAAGAGCATCACTCTGCAGGGATGACTGATTTCTTAGAAGTGAAAAAAAAAAAGTGTTCATACATATCCTACATGATGGCAAGTCTTTTAAACCAGAAAGCAAATACTTTTAAGTGAAGAATTATCACAAAACATAAAAAGCCCAAGCCATTGACCTGTGCTTAAGTGTGAAACACAAATTATTCTACTTCTAAAGCAAGGACATAAAAAGCTACTTGCCACATTAAAATGCAGGCAGCCTCCTGTCAGCACAGTGTCTTTTTAAATGAATGAAAACTCTTCCCTAGCTAACTCATAGACAGGTTAGTTGTGTTTCCTTGGGCTTAGGGCAGCAGATTGTTCTCCAGCAGCCTTTCTGTGGCTGAAGGGAAAAGAGCTACTTCTTAGGTTCTGCAAGACTTAGCCAGTATCAACCTCATAAAGTCTCTCCTCTTCTATCAACCACACAGGGACACTCCAGCTCCCAGAATACTGTTTTGGATAGAATCAAACTCAAATATAAATGAGTAAGAAACTAAGCATTATGAAACTCTTCGGCTTCTGCAGACTGAAACTCCCAGCTTCTGAAGACTGGTAACCGGTAAGGCCAGAGGCGATAAAATGGAAATAGGATTCAATGAAGCCTAGCACTCTGGAGGCTGGTGTGGTTGCTTCTCTATTTTAACTGTCTTCCACGTGGTGGCTTTCCTCTCTGTCTTTTGCCACCTCCATTTCACTCATTCAACAAGCACACATTGAGAAACTTTAGGACATGCACCTCTGAGGGATGGGCTGCATCTGGCTCTCCTCTCGTAGAGCTAGCCTTCTGATGGCAAAGGGTTGAAAGCACACAGCCACAGCCGTGTTTTGACAGTTTTAAGAGACTTTGTAAAGAAGTAAATGTTCTTGTGGCCATGGGGTAAGCTAATATGACAGCCATGAGCACTGGGGGCGGGTGGGGGACTTCAGATGCCACAGTGGAGGAAGGCTTCTCTGAGGAGGTAGGATCTTCCTTCAGCCTACTATGCAAATGGGAACGGGCAGGCTTTTCTTTGGAGAGTAGCATCCAGAAGGATGTGTTTCAAGCTGGGAACTCCCAGCAGAGGTAGCAAAGAAGAAAGTCAGCAGTGGCCCCAGCAGCTAGAGAGGCCCTCTGGCAGCTGATTACTTCCAGGGAATGAACCTTGAAACTTTGGAATTGTGGAGGGTGAAATGAGGCCCAAATAAATGCAGATGATTTCCCCCATGGGAGGAAACAAAAAAAATGAGGATTTGATTACCAAGATTAATGTGAATTCTTGGCAAAATACAGGACTGACCTAAAGAGTCTGGTGCACAGATGCTCAAGGAATCCCTTCACCCACCCAGTGCATTAGCTGTGGACTCCTTCAACCCAAATACTTCTGCTATGGATGTTCAGAGAAGATGTCTTTATGCCCAAACCCAAGTCCACTATTCCACACTCGTTCACCCTACATTTAATGTATTCACACTCTTCACTCATTCGTTCAGTTCACAGAAACTTGCAGGGCTCAAGTAGTGGTCAGGGGAGTGCCTGTTCTGGATAATAACAGGGTGTGGTCAAACATGCCCTGACTTTCAATTAATAATGTGTTTTAGGGGCAGCAGCTGAGCTAGCTGCAAGCATGTGAACACAGTGCTCTGCAACTCAGCTTCACATCTGTAAAATGGAGATGATAGCACACATTTGGCATTAAACTAGATGTGGATGGAAGGAGAGATGGGGAGGGGGAGGGAGGAGAGAGGGAAAGAAGTAAGAATTGCCATTGACCTCATGGGGGAGGGGGTGGGATGGAGGTCAGACACCCTGCCACTTGACACTTCAAGGACCTCACTCTGGTATGAGGAAATGGAACCGATTCCAGTGAGTAGTTAACATTTACTGAGTGCTTATAATGTGCCAGGTACTGTTTTTAAATGTACATATATATATATATATACACGCTTCCTTCTTGAGTTTAGACATATCTCAATGCCCGAGGAGAAGCACCAGGGGTGGAATAGACATAGTAGCAGTGAGAAAAGATGTCCCAAGCTTGGAGACACTCACCCTGCAGAATCAGGGCTGGGTGGCACACCATACCGTTCACAGGGCATTGCACACAATGTTAGGGGCTTGGACTTTATCCTCTAAGCAATGGGGAGTCACAAGGAAGCAGTGGGGTGGACTGCGCACTTTGGAGCGACAGCTGTAAACTGTAAACAAATATGGAAAGCATGATCAGGTTTAGGGAGGTCAGGGAGAAGGCTGGCCTCCCACTTTCTGAACCCTGACTTGTGCTAAGTGGTTCCCAGATGATGACTAAGGATATAGATGGGTTCTGTGACTTATTTAGAAGAACTGGGAAGATGCAGTGCTTGCTGATGTGGAGGGAAGGGGACCAGCACCCATGTTCCTGACTCAGTTCTCAGAAAGCAGGTCCCAGATCTTGGGCAGAAAATGGGGGATAGATACTGGCTTCCAGCTCTCAGAAACAGAAAGTTACCTCTACCTTAAGGTTAGGGGACCCCCTAGCCCCCCTTCTTTGTAACTTCCTTTCATAATGAAAATATTAAAGCACCTAGAACATAAAGCATGCATATAACATGCCTGTCACCTTGATTAAACAGAGTAGCTAAACAGAGTTTGCCATAACTGCTTCATAAATATGTACCATATATTTATGTAGTTATACAGTCACTTATTTGGGTTTTTATTGTTGTCAAATAATTACATCATTACCCTGCCCTTGAACACTTAGCGTGTATTATGAAAATGCATCCAAGCCGTGACAATGCCTTGAAAATTAAAGATTGTTTCACACATCTATTAATTAGCCCATGCTACAATTTCCCTAGTAAACCCTAGAATTTTGCTGTTACTTAAATACACACTTGCACGGGTGCGTGGCCCCCCCAACACACACATACACACACAAATCTGGATTCCAGTAATAACACCATTTTGGCTTTGTTGTATCTTTTATGTCTTTTTAAGATGCACAGCAGTGCTCCCCACATGTGGAATGTGTGTTGTGTGTGGTCTCCAGTAAAACAAGTCAGGTAGCTAGTACAAAGTCTGCTACTTGCATATTCCAATCATCCCTCCCTGCCTGCTTCACTCTGTGTTCCATTAAGATGGAATTTAGTCCTAAAATCTGGGCCAAATTTGTGTCTGAACTTTGGGGCAGGGTATGCCATTGGTGATCACGTCATATAACGCTAAGTCTTGGGTTTCAGATCATCATCCTCCTATTCTGTCACAAGCTGGCACCAGATGGATTCTAGGTCTGGGTCCTAGAATAGAATAGTCAACTTTTTACTCCAGAAAGCATGGAAGTTTCCCAAATGCTAATGGGTCCTGTCAAAGAGATGCACTATTAAATGCAAGCCCTCTACCCTGGAACTAGTCAACTAGTCAACTGCGCAACACTCCAAGCATCCATATGTATGGTTAAAATACACTGAAACCATAAACATCAACATTCTGCTCAGGAAAGGCTAACAGAGACAAAATTAAAAATTAAAAAAAAAAAAAAAAAGACAGTGTCCTTCGAAAAAGTCACTCATGTGACAGCTGAGATTCTGTTAAGAATGCTTGATCTGAGGGTTTCTGTCTGATCCATACCTTGGTCTGAAATCTAGACTGTTCCAGTCTTAAACTTGGTCTAAGGGAGCACTTATTTCCACTGTGCGAGAATGGGTGTGAGCAAAGATGGAATTAAAAGTGGTCTTCCTTCCCCAAATCATTTAGGAGTCATAAACAAGATAACCTAAAATATATTTCCATTTTAACATTAGACAATCGAATCTTCCACATTTTTCCCTAATACTGCATGATTAATTCTTGTCTCTAGTTTAAAATAAATAAATAAATAAATAAATAAATAAATAAATAAAACTATGAAAAGGGAAAGAACAAAAGAATCCCTCAGAGCCCATCTAACAAACATACCTAGCTAGTAAATATTCTTGTTGCTGGGGCCAAACCCTGGCAGTTTGAACAACTTCACCCCCAATCAACCTTCAACTACCTTCACCTCCAATCTGAGGTTGAACAGTTAAATCACTTTGTGCCAGTTTTCCACATTGGTATGCAGTTCAAATAGCTTTACTTTCAGGACACCAACATTCCATTTCTCCCTGACCATGCAGACAAACGGCGGGTACAAGGGTTGAAGAAAACGGACCCATGGACTCAACAGATGTTGGCCTCTTGTCTGCATCAAGGGCTTTCCTGGAAGGACTGGGGATAGCTTTAAGAATTCATCTCTACTTAATTAAAAACTAGGGCTTTTCTTGTTTGTTCATTTTCGTATTTCACATATTTTCCAGTATTGACTGTTTTTCGGAGGTGAGGTTGGAAAAAGGCGGGGTGTTTTTTTCTTCGATACAACCTTTTGGAGAAGATGCCCCACGGCCGTGATGTCAATGTCATTTTTACTTTTCCACTCTTAAGTTCTTTGTGTTGGGAAGAACTCTCCCTGAGAAATTAAAAACATCCAGTCTCATGAGTCTCTGAAGCAAGTGCGAATATTATGACGAGCTCTCACTGCGGGGAGATGGTACAAAACACCACCATTCTGAGGTTTTGCTGAAGGATCCTTTGAGCACCGGGCTGCTTATCAATTTCTGTGCGTCTCGATGAGTCTTGCTGAGGCATTCTCAGTTAAGAATTTATTCGGCATTTTCCAAATTTACCCTCAGAAAAAAAAAAAAAAAAAAAAACCCTCAGGTCATCTGGTATAAATGTAGCTTTTGGTTTTCTGCAAGAGTGAGTGGTGCTGTCTGCCCAGGTCATGTGAGAGCCTGTCGGCCCTTGAACTACGTCCTCAATCGTAGATCACTGGACATCAAGTTGAAAACAGACTAATTAACTATGTGTATGTATCTGTTACACAAAAAAGAAGCAAGGAAGTAATACAGGATAAAGCAAACAACCCTTGTATGGTGGAGCAGGGGAGGAAGGGAGCTTTTCCTCAGACTTTTTTTTAATCAAAAGAGATGACCCGGGATTCTTCTGTATTTACAGTCACTAAACTTAAGAGGCAAGCTCCAGGGCTCAGCGTTGAGTTTCTTAAACAGTCGGCCAAACCTCCTGGTTCCCTCTGCCTCCTTCTCACCAGTTCTGTGAATGGTCACCACTAGAGCAGCCAAGGACCCAAGGAAGGTCCAGGATGTGACCCAGAAGCCAACACAACCTTCTTTCTCAATGGAGGTTCCTTGTATCTTACAAAGAGCATTTTCTTTGGGTTTTAATGCATTTGAAAGAGGCACGTGCTTGAAACTATTTCTTCAGCTCCTGCTCCTGCCACAGTAGAGGCTGTCTGTGAACGAACCAAATCTGTAATTGCCCTACTAGCAAAGGACTGTTGTGTTGAAACAAGTCTCCCTGGCAACAAGTTGAATTCGGTAAATTCACTAGCCACTCAAAGTCCTTCCCTGAGTCCTAGGCGAGCTATCATTACACCCATTTCATAAAACTCTCAAGTCCCTAGACCACATACTGGTGAACAGATGCATGGCCGCAGGAGCCGTCTGAACTCTGCCACTATTAGTTTGAAAGCTAGTTTCTTGAGTTCCATCTCTTCTGTGCAAGCCTACGCCTCCTGAGCCTCTGAGAGGCAGCATGATAGTGGGTTCTTGTCTTCAGATGTCTTAGCACTAGGTGACAGCTTTGGCTGATCTAAAACAAATCCAGGGAAGGGTCCCGAGGTACCACATCCATGGAAGAAAGACTCGTGGATTCAACTATTTCCTTTGCAAAGACTTCATCAAATTCCTTTTTTTACAACTTTCAGAGAACAAGAGCAGAGGCAGCCAGACTTCTGTTGAAGTTATCTTCAACTACTTCATCTTCATCAATTTTTCTGTCTTCAACCTCCTGCTACTTCTTAGAAGCTGCATTCAGATCTGGCTCTGATATCCCCTGACTGTGAGCTGCAAAGACAGCCACTACCCAGTCTGACCCTGACACTCATATTATTTGACAAAAGCCTTCATGGTATTCTCCTATAGATGAGATGGCCTCCCCGATTAATTGCAGGAGAATAGTAGACGTGGACATTTCTCGAGCTTCGCAATAGAATGTCAATCCTATCTCTGCTTCCTTTGGCTTCTGGTGCATGTAAATGTCTATTTAGCCACATGGAGTGGCCAGTAAGCTGCAGCCTTGTGGCAGCTCTGGGGTAGCCACTACCATAATAAGCCCCACTCACAGTTAGATGCAGTATGGAAACTATGGTGGAAGACAGGCGTTCTCAGTTTAGCTGTGAAAATTTACAAACAGATTCCCTGGACCCTTGGGAGTCCTTAGTTTGGACACAGAGAGCTGGAGAAGAGTGCTTGTTGTGGCCTCTGGAACCACTAGCTGAGGAACACCTCATCTGTGCCTATCTTCAGTTTTGAGTTCTTAGGAATGGGATAATGGCGGAGGGGTCTGTGCTCATTTACTTTTTTTTTTTCCTTCTCACACTCCCACCCCTCAGCTGCAAGAAGACAAGGTTACACAGTGAGGCTTTCCTGGGGATGTAAGAAATGAGAGGCCCTGAAGTCGTACCTTCTTCTGATCTTCTGTGAAGATGGTAGACCTACTGAGAAACAACCTTCTTTATCTAAGAGAGATGATGACAGGGAAAGCTCACACAGCATCTCTTTTGAGCGCACTCAGACAGGACCAGCAGTCATGAATCCTACCATAGCAGGGAACTTAACTAGACTACATGACACATGCCTGAGAGGGTGAAGGGTCCTCAGCAAGGAGAGGCTTCTGGTATAAGCTGGGCTGTGGATTCTGGTCATGGCAAAGGCTCATGGACCCAAAAGGCACATGTCAGTCAGGGTTCAATCATGGAGGTAGAGACAATAGGAGACAGATAATGTGCAGATCTTAAGCACTCATAATATTGTACCAACCTGCCTCTGCAAAGCCATCTCTGCAGTAATGCTGGAGACCAGAGCTCGCACTTGGGTAGTTGGGAAAGAAGGACATGAGCAGAATGGAACTCCACAAGCAACGGGCAGGCAGGCTCCACACCCCCTGACCCATTTCGGTTCATTTTCCCTGACTTTGGTAACGGGGATATCCTGTCGAAGCCAGGATTCTTTCTGTGTCAGAAACTGAGCACAGACAGACCTAACAGGGGCCTCAGAGAAAACAAGGGATGGTTAAGGGGAAAGCAGGGAGATGTCACTGGTCAAATTATTGATTCCATCCAAATCCAGTAGGTCAACGGATTAAGACCCTGTGTATGGGTGGAGTCTATAGCTCAAATGCAGAGCACTTGCCAAGAAACAATGTGTATATGCTACTGAATTCCACTCTCCCCGCCGTACTCTTAACCCTCAAGAAAGAACCTCCCCCTATGGCCTGCAACAACAGGAAGTCCGGGAGAAGAATGTGTATAGCCCCGCCACATAAGTAGGCACATTGCAAAACCATTAAAAGGAAAACTGGCTGTCTGGTGTAGATGGCATAGAGGACAGTTACAAAAGATGCTTGCCACTAGCTCCCACCAAGGAACTGAGTCTTGCCAAGGAAAATGGTTACCTATGACCTGACTTTTGGCTACTTTGGGGGTTATTCTTTCACCCTTTCTCTGCCCCTCCTCTTCCACCCTTTCACACCCCCCAACACTAGGTAGGAGAGAGAAAAAAAAAAGGTCGGAGGGGAAAGGGGGCGTTATCATTAGACTACTTCCTGTTGACTAGGGGTACCAGATTCCTCGGGTAAATTTGACGTTCGCTGCCGTTGGGATACCTAATTTCTTCTTTTAATCTTTTTGCGCAAGAGTATTTGACAAACCTCAACAAACAGCCACCACCCACTACCCAGCCACCAGAAGCTGCTTCTACCAGGGCTCTCACATTTATCTATCCTCTGAAATGTCCCCAGAATCCTAAATGTCACACACTTGCGGAAACCACACCTCTGCAGCTGGCGAAAGGACACCCCTGCTAGAGCTCTGGGCAAGTCCTAATGAGCTGCTGTGAGGCAGCCCCGCATCCCACAACTGGGACTAAAGAAAAGACGTTCTTATATTTCTGTGATTTAAAAGAAACCAAAATTCTCACTCTAGTTAGCCTAGGGAAATTTGGTGGAAAATGTCAATAAAGATGACTATTGATGTTTTCCAGTCTGCTCCAAGCTGACTTTATCAGTCCCCACTTACTGCTCTTTTTGTTACTGATCATTAGAAGACGCGATACAGACGCCACTGCTACACGCATTCTTCACTATTGTCAAAACCATGAGGAAGTTTTCTGTCCCTTTATAAGGTGTGTTAGAAAGCCATGTCAAAGTGTCCCAAGGATGACATTCATCCTACAAGCCTGAGGTAGGAAAATAGTACTGCCTATTTTAATTTGGAACTATTTCAGAGAATTTCTAAGAACCTTCCTGATGCTCAACTTAGAAGTTCTAACATAAACCATGATATGTCCTTTCCTGTAAATTCATAATGATATCCATGATGGTTTTGGTACAGCTCAACTTCTTTCTTGACCAAGACCCACATCACTGCAGACTTGCAGATTTGCCAGTGTCTGGGTCTCTTGGTCTAGTCTGCTCCAGAGAGTCTGTACCCATCTCACACACACACATAGCTTCCAAAAAAAAGAAAAAGAAAAAAGAAAAAAATACAAAAGCAAAAAACCTCCCAAACCCTTTAAACAAATGACTGAAACAGAATCTTCTAGAATACTCATTTGAAGTCAGAAGACATCACTAAGCCAAGATCTATGACCTTCTAAAAATGGTACCATCCATATCCAACTCTACCACCATCCATTCCTCAGAGCACCTAAAAGTAGCAAGTTTGTGCTTCTTCCTAGGCTGTCGCCCACCATGTTGCACTGTACATGGGCTGCTTTTCCTTTGACCTTACTGAAGTTTACCATAATTGTCTGGGGACAAGACAGAGGCCCACTCTGGCTACAGATTGTACAAAGAGTCAAACCAAATGTGTCATGCCAATACATGCTTGGGTCTTGTATTCTTGTATCCTTTCAGGGGACAAGTTGGTCAGGCAGAGACACAAAGACCTACCTGAGGCTGGATCTTAACCCTGCCATTGACTAACCAAACTGTATGACCTTGAGCAAGTCACTGACTCTGGTTGGGCAGTATTTTTCACCTGCAAAAGGGATAGCAATCTGCCTCCCAGGGCAAGTGTGGATTTCAAAGAAAGTTGGAGTAGGGAGTTTGGAGAGATGGCTCAGTTGTTAAGAGCACTGGCTGCTCTTCCAGAGGACTCAGGTTCAGTTCCCAGCACCCACATTGGGTGGCTCACAACTGCCTGTAACTACAGCTTCAGGAGATCCAACATCCCCTTGTGGCCTTAGATGAAGCACCTGCACTCATGTGCAAATACCCACATATACACATATATTGAAAGAGTAATAAAAATAAATCCTAAAAAAAAGTGGGTACTTTATATAATTTATTATAAAGGATATTGTTACAAGTCTATCTCGTGTTTCAGATAGCATTCTTTCTAAAGTGTGGTCAGGTGACATTTTATATGAAACATTCATACATGTCAATGATGCTTCTGTGTTACATAGCATATTTAGCAATAGTATACTTTAACGATGTCCAATCCTTATGACTTTGGAGTCATACGCAAATGTAGTACTTCAGGGAAAGTGATCAATAAGCAGTTAAGAAACTAAAAAAGCAAAGCTACAATGATCATTTCCTTCAGGAAAAAAAAAAACATATCCCACTGCCCAGAAATGGGGTGCTCCCTTAAGTGGTTAATATTCTTCATGGGCCTTTCCATAGCTGCCTTGGAGGGGAATCACTGCCCCTCATCTGGAATTTGTATAGTTGGTCCATGAAGATGACAAAGGCACAGAAGTCACTGGAAGAGGAGGGATTCCAAGTGGAGAAGGAACCAAGAGAGCTTAGGATGAGAACTATCCTGAGACTCCAAATCTGCTCCCATTGGATCCTGCGGATCTGGGCTTCCTAAAGTAGCACCAGAGGCTTGCTACAAATTCTTAAAGACATTACCTCAAACCCTTCCCTAGGGAAAGAGCAAGGTAGAGAAGGAGTCCTGCCCACTGGAAGGAGAGATGCAAATTTGAATGTTACCCTACCTCCAGGTTCCACATTCATACATCTGGAGTAGTCAGAGAAAAAGAGAAGATCCGAAAAAAGAACACATTGAGAGTAAAACATATTTTTTTTAACTAAAACAAAAAAGTCCCTCTTAAGTATTGAGGACACAGATTTAGTCTTAGGGTACAGCTTAGGACTACAAAGATGTACTTTGGTGAGTGGCAGATCCCCCCCTTTTGTTAGGATTAGGAATGGATATGATGGTCCAGACTAGAGAAGTGTAGAAAAAAGTGAATATAGGCCAAACACATCATTAATACTCAAATCTCACCTTTTAAAAAATCTAAGCACATGTATGGTGATTACTCTATCAGTCCTTGTTTAAAAAAAAAAAATCTAGCTAGCTATGACATGTCATACAATCCAAAATTTCCACTTCACTTGGAAACTGTTGGTTGTTTTATTAGTTCTTAGAAGCCCTTGTAGTTTAGGGGCCCCGCAAGTCAGGAATAGAAAAGACAGGTGTTGTGGCTGGACCTGCTCTCCTCCCAAAGATGTGTGTCTGAGGAGGGATTCTAAGGGAATGTATTGGTTTGTTTGTGTTTAGCACTGATCCCAGATAGGTAAGACACTCAGATTTCATAATCATGTCTAAAAAGTTGAATTTAATCGGACAGGCAGATAGCATGAGAGCAAATGGAGGCTATTTGAAGAAAGAGGATGGATCGACTAGAGAGGGGTCAGGTAGTGAGGTTAATTATAAGCAAGGTACACTGATATATATGTATGAAAATGTCATAATGGGACCCATTATTTTGTATACTAACAAAAAATAAATTTAGTTTTAAAAAGACTAATGCAAAATCTTCACTTAGAACAGATGCCTCAGTCTCAGCCCTAATGGTACTTCACAGTAAAGATGGCAATTTGGTCTTCTGAGGGGCCAGGTATCCCAGGGAACAGCACTACCCCTCCGTAAGGGCAACAGAGGGGTGTCACAGCTGTGCCCCTGAGTCACCCCAGAGCCTGGCATCAAGAGTTAAGCTTACTCTAGGATTTCTCCAGTTTGTCATAGTGTAGCTGCTATCACCACCCTCATCCCCACCCCCACCCCCACTCCCACCCCCCTGCCTGGGCCTTGGTCTCCCTTTGTCTTCCTTGACATTCTTTTGTCCTAAGGACTAGTGCTGAATGCCCTTCTTAGCTCTAGAGTACCCTATCCCTGGAGCTCTCTGGTTGTTAAGTCCAGTGGCTCAAATCAGCCTTGGTGGTGACACTGTCTCAGCCTGCTGCCCCTAACCCTACTCCCGCCATCCTTATCACAAGAGCTGGGAAATTCTCCTTTTGAAAGTAATCTCAAAGGTTGATTGTCCTGGGGCTGATAACCTCAAAAAATCCATTTTAGAAAAAAGCTGGCCAGATTGATTCCTGTAATAGTTGTGTTTAAGAAAGGGGAGTCAAGGACAGTGAATGAGAATCCTTGTTGTTTGAAGTGTTCAAAAGAGCCAGGTCTGTGGACTCGGCTTTATTAACATAACCCTGGGATGGTGTCTAAAGCAAACTTCTAGAGAACTACCTGTAAGTAGTGTGCATTTGAACATGATCTTCAGATGCCCAATGGCATTTTACATGGTTGACCATAACCAATTTTGTTTTTAGCTCTCGGAGAACAATACTTCTGTTGGAACTAGCTTTCCCCCTCTCTCTCTCTGCCTGCTTGCTCTAGCTTCTCCCCCCACACCCCCCGCAGGGGGCAGGGGCAGTTCCCCACCCCTTTCTTCCAGTCCCTTGGTGCTCAGTGTCTGTTGGTGTTGGAATAGAACACAGCAGGTTTCCAAAACAGTGTGTGAAGAGCCGGGGTATGGCTGGGAAGAGCTTCCAGACAGCATGTGTAACAATGTCAAATGAGCAGGGTGATAAATAAAAGTGGAACTTGGCAGTTGAGACAATGAGTAAAGCACCTTGACCTGAATTCCCAGTGCAGAAATAATACTCACTGGCTAAGAAGCCGTGATTGGATAAAAGGGACGTCGACTTTGCTGAGAAATTTGCCTTGAAACTCCTGGAAGTACCTCGGTAATTAATAAGCCTGTGCATGAATCAAATCCAGTGATCCAGACAACGGGCATATGTAATAGCTGCCTCAGGAACTCTTTAAGTCTCTGCAGCTTGAGGCCACACACACTTCTTTCCATCTTACACTGGAGTTCAAAGAAGCTTGCTGGGTCTCCTAGTCCTACCATATAGTCAGAACACTCAGACTCCTCCTAGCGTGTACCACATCCACCTTGGAAGACATTAGAATCTTCTACTGTTACTTATTAGATGAGGGAAGAAACGGAGTAGAAGACAGGGATGGACACAGGAGGGGTTAGGTAGGGTGAAATGCATGTGTCTTGTAGTTACTAGTTGTTACTGGGTCCTATTCCAATGAGCGTTTTCATGAAAGAGGATTCTGGGAAATGTGGGCTCCATTTCCTTCTGTGATTTTCTGGTGTTTTGTTGTTGGTTTTGTTGTTGGTGGTTCATTTGTTTTTGAGACAGGGCCCCATTCTGTACCACAAGCTAGCCTGAAACTCACTATATAGATCAGGCTGGCCTCGAACTCTTGACAGATCCTCAACCTAAGATTCCTAAATGCTGGGATTACAGAAAAAGGTTACCTCTCTCTCTGAGCCCTTCTGAGATACAGCTTTGACCTTCTTTCGTTTATTGGGTTCACAATAGACAAAAAAGGATAGGATGGTAAGCCACCTGTTTTTTTTTTTCTTGTTTTGTATTGTTCAGAGCCACCCTCCTTATAGCTCTTTCTTTCTGTTTACCCCCACCTCATCCCCACCTCCACCCTGCATGACTCAAATTGGGTTTCTGTCTCATTGCTGGAGTTCTGCCTAAAGTAAAAGAAAAGATTAGGAAATCAAAGGAAATGAAGAGCAAGCCGGGGAGCCCTCCTGCCCCTTGAGGCCCCTCATGGGCTATTGTTCACATGGTGAAAGCTGGGGAACACTTGCTGCCTTGGGTGTCTGGATACGGGTCCCTCATTTCCACATCTTCATAGTTCTCGATAAAAGTCAGGAACTCGGATGTTTACTTGAAAATTAAGAATTTTGAAAACTTGGCTCAAGCAACATTTCAACCAAGAGTCTCTCACCTTACCTCTCTCTAGTTTGTATTGTGGTCTGGAATGTCACCATCCAGTATCCCAGTAAAGAAGACATGGCCT
The DNA here is from genome assembly GCF_008632895.1 of Mastomys coucha. NCBI lineage: Eukaryota > Metazoa > Chordata > Mammalia > Rodentia > Muridae > Mastomys > Mastomys coucha. Next base: position 144,257,120 of record NW_022196905.1, on the reverse strand, counting down.
GCATGGCTGCTATGGGAAGCAGGAAGAGGAACAATCCCACAAGGTGACCTTCAGGCAGTCCCAGAAGCCCAGGCGATACTTCTGGGCTTCCTCGAATAGGTATGGGCAACACAGAGGATATGGGAATGGGTGCAAAGAATTCCTTCTCAGGGTGACCTTCCTCCTGTCCTTGCCTCCTACCTCCTGCTGTGATGCTTCCAAACTCTGGATGACATTTAGGTTTAGTGCACCCATGTTTATGAGCTGCTTTGGTCTCAGAAATTCTGTCTACATCACTTCTCAGTCTTTTGGCTAAGATCAAGTGTAGAAAGTCCACCTACTTAAGAGAGGCCTGGTAACAACGCCCTTCTGTAAAAGAGATCTCCTGTGTGGCGGGCGATACATGGGCTTGCAATTTGTAACTTCATATAATACCCCTCCTCATATTCTAACCCCCACCAAAGGCCTTCTAGATTTGAAAAATACACTACTTATTTTTAATTACAGACTTAGGCAAGAAAATAATTAATAGAAATGATTGCATAAGTGTTGTTTAGTGACAACAAATCAAGTGTTGGTGAACAAGAGCAGCCACATATGCTTTAATTACACTCAGCCATCTATTGTAGACATTGGAATAAGTTTTTGGAATAAGTATAGCTTTATATAATGTAACAGAGAACACACAGTGTGATAGTTTTCAAATCTTTTTCTTGTTAACAAAAAGATACATGGAGGTTTTAGAAGCCAATATTAAATAAGGGTTTTTGTTTTCCAGATAAAATGTTGTTGCATGCAGTTATTTAACAGTTCAACTAAGAAAGAAATCTAGGAAAAAGAGAGGTGTAGTGGATAGGTTGAGTTTTTATCCTGATGTCCTGGGTCCAAAGCTCCTTTTGGATGCCGTGTGACACCACCCAAAGTTCTTCATTGTCAAAAGACTTCCTTGGATCCCAGTCTTGAGAATTTCCAAGTATCTTCTGCCCTCACATTCAATAACTACTTTCCTCTTCCCATGTAGGAAAAATGAGACACAGAAAATGGCAGCTTTGATAACTGACCTGGGAAGTACCAGGTGTGCCTGCCTTCCTCTCCGGAGTAGGCAGGCTAACATTAGTGCTTGCCCTGGGGCATCATCCCTGCACGTTAGTTATGTGTGCCTTACTGACTTCTTACTCTGCTTGAAATTAAGAAGAAAAACTTGAGGTGAAGTGGCCTCGAGCCGAGAGCAGAAGAGAGGGTGCGTTAGCTGGATGGTGCGTGCTAAAGCAGAAAGTATACTAGGTTCCCAATACCCTCGCTTTGAAACCAGCCGCTGGGAGTTCTTGCACAAGCTGTGTTTCTCAGTCTCCAAGTTGCTTTTAAAGAATAAGGATTTTCACTACATTGGTTTGCCAGGTAGCTGGAGAAACTCTATGAGAGGAGGTAAAACACTGGCAGAAATAAAGGAGCAATGGGCTTAATCGTTCACCAAACTGTTTTAGCAACCCAAAGTGTGCTATTTCACATGTGGTTTTCCAAAAACTAGCACCCTAATTTTGGCCCTTCATCTTGTAATTCTGGGCAACCATCTATTATTTTGAAATGAAATGTATTCATATGCTATTTCATTAAATATAATGTTGTAGAAAAGGAAAATTATCTCCCATCAGGACTGAAAAGAGATTTCCAACAGAAATAGGGGAAGCATATGCCACAATATAACTCTTAAAACTGATTTAAATTAGATGCACTGCACCATGTATGAAATTCTCCAAATATATGAAAAAAGTAAAAGAAATTAGATGCATTGGTATTAGCTCATGGATTTTTAGTATATACATGATTAGAAATACAAACAGGTGTAGACATTGTATATGTATGTATGTATATGTGGGTGCCCGTGCTTGCTTATTGGGCCAAGGTCACCTGATATGGCCACAAGGAATTAAATCAGGGCAGTTGGAGGGTCCACAGCAAGACTGAGGCTGTGACAACTGTTTTATCGAGAACAGAAATTTCATGCCTTGATCAGAAACAAGAAAATGGCAGTTGCCAGGATCGATGCAGTTGCAGTTGCCAGGACACAATGAAGTTTGCAAGTCATACCAGGCACACAAGATTAATGCCTAAGACCGATTGGCCTGTCAAGCTCCCATGTTTCCTAGACTTCTGTGAGAACATACAGAGAAACTAACCGGCCTGAATGCTTCACTGCCTGAGGGTCTGCATAAGTCTCTAAGGAACTGAAAGGCACATTGTGCCTCAGGGGCCATGGACTCTAACCTGAAACACTTAGTGTGCGTACCTCTTGAGACAGCTAGGCCAAGCCAACTCCAAGCTTCACTGCAAAAATATATGTGCACAGATGGATGAACACATACATATATTCACATTCTTCTGGGTGTGGGTGCACGTGCGCACACACACACATACACCTTGTTGAAAAAAAACCTAGAAGCAACAATGGCCTGATAACAATAAACATACTGGTGCCCAAACTTGGTTTCTAAGCATCATCCTCCACCACAAAGAATTGCACACAACCCTTTAGAAATATCGAGGGTTTCGTGGCTGAGTTAGGGAAAACACATCTTCCAGGCAGGGCGGGGCTGGGGGTGTATAGAAGATAAGAAATTGCTCCAAATTTAGAACCATCCCTTAAAATGTGTGAGCATGCAGCTAGGTAACAAACAAACGATCTTAACTGTGACAGGATGCTGCATCATGTGGCCCAAAAAGCTGGTATTTGGAGGTGCAGCCTATACCGACAAGTACGGGCTCTTCAGATGTATTTCCCTCTGTCCTCAACACACACGCACATGCACGTGCACATAAGCACACATGTTATAAATAAAATAACCATTTTAACACTAACATAGGAAACATTGGTCAAATACAGTAATTCTTAAGTAAACCCCTCTGCTATACGTTGAGACCAACACACCTCAGAGATGTCCCCTCTCCTGGTGGGAAACACTTTAGTAAAGACAAATTATCACCCTGGAGACTTTGCGAACAGAAGTCTGTCAAGTGTGTGAAATCTTTTCACTTGCACACACACAAA
>NW_022196905.1:144246161-144254085 GCF_008632895.1 Mastomys coucha | reverse complement strand
ACAGTGGGTGTGTCTGACTAGCTCAGTTGGCCAAGGGCCTCCGTGTCAGAGGCTCACAAGGGATGCGCATCTGAGAGTCTCCTTCCAGAGCTCACATGCTGCACAAGCCCCGACCGAGTCTCACTGAAAGTAATGCTTAAATTAAAAGTTGATCTTGAAACAATGACAAATACCCTGTACCAACCCTACATACTCTTGTTAGGCAGGCAGGCAGGCAGGCAGGCAGGCAGGCAGACAGACAGACAGACAGACAGACAGACAGACAGATACACAGACACACACATACACACACACACACACACACACACACACACACACATACACGTACGTTCATGCGCTTGAGAGCACACATTCCCTCAGTATGCCCCTCTTACCACTCCCTACAAATACTAGTTAAGACTTCATAGATGTGGGCTAGAAGCAAAACAGCCAAAGCCATTTGTTTGGTTCATTTCAAGAAGCTTTCTTTGTTTAGAACCAAAGCAATTCTTACAATGACTTCGGATTGAATTCTTGGCTTGAGCCATTCACCTGGCTTCGTGGTTACAATCTGGGTGGGGGTCCCTATTCATTTTTTTCATAAGTTATGAAGTAGGTGCCTTTGAGCAGTGGGAGGGAGGATTGGAGCTTGTTCCACTTGCAAGATTAATGTGTCCCCCCCTCTTGGTACTTGTTGGCTCTGCTGAGAATGTCCGGTTAAGAGTCCAGGAAATGCCTCTGATGGTGCCTCCTCCCTAATAGATGCCTCATCTCTTCCCTGTTATTGGGCCGAATACTAGAAGATGTGTCTCTATAACTGGCAAGAACCTTCCCACCCCTCCATTTTCCTGGCATATACCAAATCCAAGAGGGTAACCATCCAGAAATTCTGTCTGCAGCATGCATTTTGAAGTTTCTTTACCTTGCTTATTAATGAAATAGGAAACTGTACCTTTTCGTAAAGGTCAAAACCGATTGAGCTTGCAGCGACTTCTCTGTCTTTGAGATGTCTACACGGAATGGAATTACAAGTCATTGTTTGAAATAGTAAGCCACGAGTCTATACTAACATGAATAAATGCGGATATGGTGGAAAGCCCTGTCCCTTCAAGATAGAATTAACTGGCAGGCATAACAAATGGACGTACGTTAGAGGGAAGAAAAATCACAGAAGCAAGAGGTTCCCAGAGGATTTGTCAGCTGACGTGGGAGGAAGCTGGGGCTGGTAGACACTGACTTACCTGCCTGGCTGACCACAAGCCCACCCATGGGGTACCAGCATCCTTTCCACGTTATTTCTACCAAAAACATGTGGTCTGGAGCTGGTTAGGGGGAAAGGTAAAACCAATCGAGAATGGTGGCCAGGCTAGGGACACTATATTCTTTAAGCTCATCTAAGACATGGAGACAGGAACAGCAGGAGGGTGAATGGAGGTTGATGAGACAGGACAGTGAAAAAAAATTGTATCCTTTTAGGATCTTGGCCCAGAAAAGAAATATGAGAACCTAGCTGGTCAGTCAGTAAATGCGATAGGGCTGTGGTCTGAAGGAGTGTTGTTGAATCAGGTGTGTTGACCACTGGAGCCTCACAAATTTACGTAGTTTTAAGCTAGTCTCTGTGTGGGGGAAGAGCTCTCCTGTCTTGGTCTGTTTTGCGTTGCTATAATGGAATACCACAGACTGGCTCACTTATAAAGATCAGAAATTTATTTCTCAGACTTCTGAAGACTTCGAAGTCCATGGCTGGGGTTCTGGCATCTGACAAGGGCATTTAATGCGCCATCCCATAGCTAAAGGCAAGAGGTTGGGGACAGGGTTCATCTTTTGTATGGGTAGAAAATTCCAGAATAAGAACCTCACCCCTGTGACAATTGCATTTGTCCATCCCAGGGGGCACAGCCATCCCCACTGAATCCCTCCTCATCTCCACCTACCAAGACAGCTTGGCTGGGGATTCGGCTTCCAACATTTAAAAATTGGGGGACACATTCAAGCCCCAGCACTCCCTATCCTGAGGCATCTGAAGGAAACCCTGAGGATGTCTTTGTTCAGTTCTTGAAACCTTCCAGTAGGCCAGAAGGCCCAAACCATAAATGAGTCTCGTCCCACAGAATACTACAAGCAGTTGACCTCTGAACTGGGATTACACATGGCCCGTTCAATTCTCCTTTAATTTGCTAGACATAGAGCAAACATTTTTAAAACCACACATTTTTCTAAAGGCTTTATGACATCACATACAGAAAAACAGAATTTCATTTCTTACTTGGAAATGCACATTAAGTTGTCAAACAATCCCAGCACCCAGGATTCATCCTTTAGGTGGATTGCCCTGTGAGCACAATTTTTTTTTTTCGGAGGAGGAGGAGGTGTGATTGTGGCTTTTATGGACTACTTCCACCTATCCTTGAACTTCATGTAAATGAAGGAAAATTGTGATCTCTTGGGGGTCTTGTCTTCTCTTGCTCAACTGTGAGAACTTTTCACTCCTGCTATCTAGCCACTACTTGCTCCCTTGTGAGAGGTATAAGGTGTGTTGCCCAATGGCTGTGACACAAAGCACCCATTCTTTTGGAGTGAACTTGGGGTTACCTCTAGCAGGAGCTGTTTAACAAAGCCTCTTGTAGCCCCTGGGGCACCCCCATTTTAAGGTACTAGGCTGAGAAGTTTCAGAGATGTAGTGAAGACTAGGGCTCAAAAAATTTTCTGTAAAGAAACAGATGGCAAACACTTGAGGCTCTACAAACCAGCATGTTTAATCTTGACAAATCACAAGTGATGCCCAGACTAATAGGCACTCCGATGTAATAGAACTTTATTTACAAAAGCAATTTTGTCTATAAAATTTAGATGATGGTACAGGTTTTTGGTCTGTTTGCTTTCTCAGAGTGTATGAAATTGTTTTCCAAAGAGGCTGTTCCCTTAATGTACTAAGCAGTGTACTGTGAAAACCAGGTACCTGCTCTACAACTTCCCTCCCCTCACACCCCACACCCACACACATGCCCTTAGAATGGCCTGTCTTTTTGTTTTAGCCATTGTTCTGGTTATGGTTTTTTAACTTGTGGTCCCATGATACTTGTGGTCCCATGATAGTCGTGGTGCCAAGCACTTACAATCTACATGTCAGCCCTTTAAATATTCTCACTTAAAATATGCTGATGGAAGCTTCTGGGTGCATTGCTGATGGATTAAACTCATCTCCCGTTTGCAGGAGACATCCTGTATGAATCTGTATTATGGATTACCATAGATTCATTATGATCTGACAACTTCTGGGGATGGAGAGTCAAAACAGCAGCTTAGCCAGATCCTCTGCATCAGGGTCTGTTACGAAGCTGCAGTCAAACAGGGGACCAGGAGGAAAGCCTCCTATGTGGCTCAAAGGGAAAAGAAGGGCCTGTTTGCATCCCCACATGGCTCATTCCCATAGCCTTCAGTTCCCCGAGAGAAGTCAGTTCATCCACCTCAATGTCTTGTGGTTCTGAAGATTATCCTTAATGTCTTACTACATGGGGTTGTAACAGGGCCCAGACCTTAGCACAACTGACTCCATGATGGAAGTGCCATTCAGTCTGTAAAACTCAGCAGGTAGACAGCCCCACCTGCCAAAACTAAAACAAAGGCCTAATCCATCAAAGTCCATAGAGTTCTGGGAAAGTCTTTAAATGTACTATCCTTGTGTCTTGGCTTCTGTAGTTCTGCTTCTGGCTAACTGTTCTTGTTAACTGGAGTATGTCAGCCCAGGACATGTGTTTTGTGCTTTAAAGCTCACCCTGACAAAAGTGCTACACTGGAATCTCAAACACCCAGTGCATTTGCTAGCCGGCTAAGACTTTCTATTGGCTTAAACTTATGTTTAGCAGTATTCTCTGACTGGTGAATAACCCACAACAGGGTTTCTCATTATGACCATTTGTCCAAGCTAGCCAGGGAAAGTCTCTCTTCATTTGAGGGTATTGTGTAATTGTTTCTTCCAAGACTGGAACATTTAATCCTGCAGGAAACTCATTAAATAATTCAAAATAGCCTCTGGAAGTCTTTGAAACTGACCACATTCACTCTGTCCCTGCCCCACCCAAGAAAATATAATCAGCAAAGATTGCTGGGAGTCACTCCCTGACAACAAACTCAGCTGCCTCAGAGACCCAGAGAGCCCCCAAAGAGGTTCAAACCAACAGATTTACTGGGAGAGGACACTCTCCAAGGTGCTGAGCTGCCTGCAGGCTGTTCAGTAAGCTCAGGTTTTTGTGAGCTGCCACCCATGCTTGGGTGGGCTTTGGTGAGGCAGCTGTCTTTGAGTCATTTCTGCTCCTGTAAGTGACCCCTCACCCACATTTCTGTAAGTAACCCAATAAAACTCATTGGTTCACCAAGTTGGACTTTGGTGGCATCCATACTTTGGTCTAGGGTGAGTAGATATATGTGTGAGTGTGTCTCAGAGAAAAGTCTGCCACACAACAGAGGGATATTACAATCTCTTGGTAAACATACACACACACACACACACACACACACACACACACACACACACACAGATCGTCTGGGGTAGTTTGATGTTGCTGTTGCTGGGATTAGATGTCAAGGCCTGTGCACCCTAGGCCAGTGCTGTACCAGTAAGCAGCATCCTCTGCCCTCTCCTGGGAGTCTGACTGCAGACAAATCTGTAGATCAATATGAGATCTTTACAGTTCAAACAGTGCTATTTTGGTACATGAGGCTACAAACCAACGTTTTTATTCTTTTCAGATATTCCTGAACAACATTTTATAATTTCCAGCACTGGGGTCTTGCAATTATTTTATTAACTTATTTCTAGGTTTTCAGGCTTTATTAAGGTTTATTCAACAAAAATTACATAAACTCATGGTATGCAGCATGTTTTTATATGTGTATACTCTGAAATGGCTAGCACAATGAAGCCAAACAATATATGCATTCTGTATATAATTAATAATTACAGATTTAATACCTACTCTCTTGGTATTGTGCAGCTTTAATATGTGCAGATGCTCAGAATGGGGCAGCAAAGAGCTGAGCTCATTTTTGCAGGACAGACCTGCCTCTGAGACCCACGGAGCTGCACACCCACCACAGTGTTAATCAATCAGCTCATGAACTCAGTCCATTTTAAAATCACATGCCAGCAGACCAAGCCAGCCAGCACAGGAGCTCTTAGGAACCTTCTAGAAGTATCTCCTGAGCTCTGCTCTATAGGATTATTTTCCTTGTTATCTTACGACTCTAGGCACAGGCTTTGAATCTGACGGGCTGGTTCCCTGTGAGTCTGTTAGCACAAGGGGAAACCAAAGAGCCTGTCAAGTTATGCATGTTATAACACATAATACATGGGGATGGTGTTTGTAATCCACTGTTTCTATAATTTGCACATTAATTTTATTACTAGAATGAAGTAACTCTCTTAATGTCCATATTTTCCATCAACTTCAGCAGAATCTACATTTTTAAGATTTATCGTATGTATGTATGTGTACCACATGCATGCCAGCGCCCAGGAAACTCAGAGAAGTGTGTCATACCTCTTGAACAGGAGCTACCAGGTAGGCGCAGGGAATAAGCCCTGGATCCTCTGCAAGAACAAGTTCTCTTAACTGGGACATCACTCGAGGACTTCTCTTCCTTTTTTTTTTTTTTTTTTTTTTTAAGATTTGAGTACACTGTAGCCCTCTACAGACACACTAGAAGAGAGCATCAGATCCCATTTCAGATGGTTGTGAGCCACCATGCGGTCACTGGGAATTGAACTCAGGACCTCTGGAAGAGCAGTCAGTGCTCTTAACCTCTGAGCCATCTCTCCAGCTCCCTCCACATTTTTGAGGCAGAATCTTTCACTGAACATAGAGCCTGATACACAGGGTTGTCTTGAGAGTGCAACAAGAATCAAATGCAGATCCTCAGGCTTCTGTGGCCAGCATTTTACCATTGGAACCATCTCCTCAGCCCCAGTACATGATATTTTGAAATATCATGTAGTGTACACAGAATGCACTCTTCATAAAAGTCAATGTAAACACACATATCTCCTCATACATTTCTCTGTGCTTAACACAGTGGTTCTCAGCCCTAGGGTCCTGACCATTGGAAAACACATATATTCAATGCTCTTAGGAACCCCCAACCATAAATGTATGTTTGTCCCAACTTCATAAGTTTAATTCTTCATAACATAATTCTGCTTGTGAGCAAAGCCTTAGTTCTGAAGATCATTGGAAATATGTTTTCCCAACAGTCGAGACCCACAGGTTGAGAAACACTACCTTGGGCTGGAGAGAGATCTCAGCCATTAAAGACTAGGCTCACAGCCAAAAATGTAAGAGAAATGCTACCTTAATATATTCAAAGAAGCTCTAGTTTTCTACAAATATACTTATCATTCATCATTTATAGTCAACCCATTTGCAACAGAGCAGCAGTTATTCTTGTTACTAATGATGATTAGTCCTCCGAGAACTTTGCCTCATTCCTCACCCCATAAAATACATCCTCTGATAAACATTGTGCTTTCAGTTTTTATGGTTTCTGCTCTTTCAACTCTACATCCTAGTATCTTTCTATCCCTTGCTTAGCTTGTGCAACAGAATGCTGTGTATATCAGTGTGAGTCAGAATCACCTGGTTTTATTTTATTTGTAAGTAAATTGTCTCTTCTGCATATGGGCTGCGTTTCTTTTATCCATCCACCAGCTGACGGACACTTGAGATGTTCCCACTTCCTGGTATTGTAAAATGATGCTACAGTGAATTTGAGGGTACAGCTGCATCTCTATCAGATTGGCTTCCCATCTATCACATCTATACTTAGCAGATCATGTGGTCAGTCTTAATTTTCCAGAGGCTGCTACAGAAATCTTCATGATGAATATACTATCTCTTGTGCATTTCTCCAAATAGTGTACAAAGCCTACATTTTCACTCTATCCTCACTGGGACTTGGTGTCCTTTGGTGAGTATGTTTTCTACATCCATGTGTAGATGGGGGAGCTCACACCTATGACTGCATTCAGAGACCAGATGTTCCTCCATCTCATCACCTTAAAAAAAAAAAAACTTTGACTCAACTAGCCAACAACACCCCTGGGATATATCTTATCTCTGCCCCTCCAGGCATTTGGATTACAAATGTGAGCCATCTGGTTTTCCCATAGGGGCTGGGGATTGAACTTGGGCCTTAATGTTTACAAAGCAAATCCTTTATCCCTGTGCTACACCCCTCCACCACAGTCACGTATGAACTGTTGTCAGTGGTTGCCAAATATAAATACAATTTTGAGACCAGACCAGGTCTTACTACACTGGCCAAACTAGTCAGACAATCACTATGCAATCCAGGATGGCCAGGAACTCATTGTCCTCCATCTCCAGTGACTTTTTAAAACCAACTATAATAACAGGGTAGATAAAATAGACATCAAATATGTGACAGCTAAAACTCAAAGGTTGGTAATAAACGGAGTGATTTTTATGAGATTGTCACATTGGTCATGAAGAATTTGTTTTATGGTAACAAATGAAAAATCCACACAACTGCTAGAATAACCATGGAAAATGAAATAAAAGAAAGCCAGAAATTCAGGCAAGGAGCTAAGGTGGAATATTAAAACACTTTACTAGCACAAGATAAATAATCAGGACCAGAAGCGACAAAGAGAAGCGAGACCCAAACTGAACAATATCAGGAATTAACCGTAAAGGCAACTTGACTAGAAATGTCTGTTCAACAAAAGCTGGGCCAGCAAGATGGCTCAGCAGGGAAAGGTGCTTGCCAGACACGACTGATGAGTTTGATACTCACAGCCCATGTGATAAAGGCAGCAGAGAACCCAACTCCACAAAGTTGATCTCTGACTTCCCTATGCACTCCATGCCATGTTCACCCTCTCCCCAAGGCACAACACATATATACACATCATCAAAAAAAAAAAAAA
>NW_022196905.1:144243999-144246151 GCF_008632895.1 Mastomys coucha | reverse complement strand
AAAACAAACAAGCAAAACATAGATCAAAATCAAGTAATAGTGTTATATGGGATTAAACCTAAACTAAATACTGCTCAAGTGAAGAACAGCTGAGGGTGGGGGGGCCCCTTTGTAAGGAATGAGACAATACATTCTGAGCACACAAAACCAAGAAACAAAAATGTCCTTTGCTGTGTTAACATCAACAAATTCTGGGCAAAAACATTTTTAAGAGAAGAATGCTTTGTATACATAAAAGGGACAATTCAGATGGAAAACACACCAGCCCTAATTTTCAATGCAACCTAATATGGATTCAAAAATCTATTAAGGTTAACAGCATTGAAAGAATGAGCATATTTCAATGAGTTGAGTTCTAGCAGTTAAAAGGTTAATAAAACTTTACTACCTATGTTAGCCTTGTTAAGGTTTACAAAATACTCCACTCGACCACAGTATAATAAAGCTCTCTTCAGAAGAAAGAGAAAAAAATTAAAACAGAAAAAGTACAACAGGCCATAGCTTAATGAAGAGAAATGTGACTTAAATTTTTCTTAGAAAACCCTAGGCAGAGGTCACCTCAGCAGTGATTTCTACCCAGCATTTCAGAACAAAATATATAACAATCCATGTTGCAGACACATATCCAGAGCACAGTATAGGGAAAATATTTTCCAAATTCATTTATACAGCCAGAATTTCTCTAATATCAAATTCAGAAAAAAACTTAAACACACCACAGATAAATATGTTTCATGGATTTAATGACAGAAATCCTAAGTAAAATGAAATCCAGCAAGACTGTAAAACAGTGGGAGAATAAAGGATAAATCATAGCACAGGTTTTAATCCCAAAAGCATAAGACCGATGGGGTATTAGACAGTCAACTCACTTCCATAGCCAAGGAATAAAGGCAAATGCTTACATGACAATGTCAGGAACTTCAAAGAAAAGTGAGGGGCATTTGATAGACGAAATGGCTGTGGTGGTTTGAATAAGAATGTCCCCCATAAACTCATAAACCTGAATGCTTAATCATCAGAAAGCAGCACTATATAAGGAGGATTAAGAGGTATAGCCTTATTGAAGGAAGTGTGTCATTGGTGTGGGCTTTAAGGGTTTAAAAGAGAGAAGCCTGCTCTGCCTCTGTCTCTCTGTCTCTATCTCTGTCTTTCAGTCTCTGTCTCTGTGTCTCTGTCTCTGTGTCTCTATCTCTGTCTGTCTCTGTGTCTCTATCTCTGTCTGTCTCTGTGTCTCTGTCTCTGTGTCTATCTCTGTGTCTCTTATCTCTGTCTGTCTCTGTGTCTCTCTCTCTGTCTGTCTCTGTGTCTCTGTCTCTGTCTCTCTCTCTCTCTCTCTCTCACACACACACACACACACACACACACACACACACACTGCCAATCAGGATGTAGTGCTCTCAGCTACTGCTCCAGCACCTGCCTGTATGGTTCCATGGCCTCCACCATAATGAGACTGAACTAAAACGTCTGAAACCATAAGCCAATACCTATCAAATGTTTTTTCTTATAAGAGTCGTCGTGGTTGTGGTGTCTCTTCAGAGCAGCAGAACAATGTCTAAGACCATAGCTAACCCTGTTTTTAAAACACCTTCTCATAAAACAGCGTGGCTGCACCCATTGATTAATGCAGCTCCCAGCTGTCCTCTGAGAAGCTTCTATTTACAGTAGATGGTGTTTAAGGTCAAGGTACAGAGAATAAAAGAACAAAGAATGCTCAACCCTGAAGGCTACATTTATACAGTGGCCCCATCCTCTCAAGGCTCAGGATCTTGTAGAAGAGAGAGCAGAAAGCGTGTAGGAGCCAGAGGCGGTGGATGACTACAGGAAGCAGTGTCCTCTGGACACGACAGATCAGCTGCACACATGCACTCACAGGGCTGCCATAGCATTCACAAGACCTGTGCAAGCCCAGAGCAGACCAAAGCTCTGCACGGAGAGGGGAGCTGGGCATGACATGCCACCCCTAGCCACAGAGCTATTGGCAGTTGTTAGCCCAGAGAGAGTTTTCTCTTAGAGTGTAGCCCCTAGTAAGAAAGCCGCCCAACACCCTAAGTGAAAGACCACACACACATCCAGTACTATTTGGGCAGCACAAACTGATCTCAGGGACTTAGGGGCATCTTTTTTTTTTTTTTTTTTTTTTTTTTTT
>NW_022196905.1:144228607-144243846 GCF_008632895.1 Mastomys coucha | reverse complement strand
TTTAGAAAATGGACATTAAATCAGTGAATGGGGAAGGATGCTGTGGATCTAGGAAGAACCCCAGAGTTAATATGATCAGAACATACTATATGAAACTCTCAAAGAACTAATAAAAAGTAAAAGAAAACAATCTTTCCAGAAAAATAAAAACAGAAGTTGCATTCTTTTTTGTTGTTGTTGTTTTGGTTTTTTTGTTGTTGTTGTTTTTCGAGACAGGGTTTCTCTGTATAGCCCTGGCTGTCCCGGAACTCACTCTGTAGACCAGGCTGGCCTCGAACTCAGAAATCCGCCTGCCTCTGCCTCCCAAGTGCTGGGATTAAAGGTGTGCGCCACCACCACCCAGCTCAGAAGTTGCATTCTTTGATGCAGCTGTGTTGCTAAAACAAAATAACACAGTGTGGTCCTTATTTCCCGCACTGCAGTATTGAGACATTTTTTTGTCCCTGTGCTTTAGACATGGCATGTGTATGATCACAACTGAGTCAACAGCGTCAGCAGATTCCAGTCAGGGCAAAAAGGCATAGAGAGAAGATATTAAAAGACAAAAAAAAAAAAAAGCAAACTCTAATTACAGGTGACAGTACTGACTTTACACAGAGAAAATCAGAAGAGCTATTTAAGAACACCAAGGACTGAATAAACTATCTCTGCCCACCAGCAGTAAACAACTAGAAATTTGCAATGGCCTCAAAACCAGGAAAGGTACGGGGTAAGGAGACAACTCATCCAGGAAAGTGCTGGGCTTGAAAGCATGAGGGGCTGGCTTTGGACCCCAGAAGCCATGTAAAATACTGGGCATGGTATCCCATGCTTATGATTCCAGAACTGAGGAGAAAAAGCCGGGCGGCTAACCAAGCCTGAGAGATCAAACCTTTTGGATTCAGACTCCATCTTAGAGAACCTGACCTAATTCAGGCTGAACTCAAGTTAACTAACAAACTGACACCTAGTATCAGTTTCCCAGTTACCACCCCCCCCCCCAACAAGACCTGCACCTAGCACCAGTTTCCAGCTTATTCTCCAACAAATCTGCATTCCCAGGTTACAAGCCTGCCCCTGGCAGCCACCAATCAGGAGGAAGGCAGAAGTTAAGTTTATGGTTTGGCATCCAGCACCAGCCAATTATGTTAAATACCATAATAGCCTCCCGAATAAGATGTGTACCAGGCTAGGTACCCCTTTCTTGCCTCTAAAAATGCTTGCCTAAAACTAGGCTCAGGGCTCCACCTTCCTGATGGGTCAGGGCTGGCGGGGAGCCCAAGCTCAAACTTGAAAAAAGAGGCCCTGATGCAATTGCACTGGAATCAGATCCTTGGTGGTATTTTGGGGGTTCATGAACTTTTCCTGGCACAACAGCCTAGTCAGTGAGCTCCTGGCCAATGAGGACCCCATCTCCAAGTGCTGCAGGGGATGACACTGGAGGTTGATCTCTTGCATATACATGCACTACACACACAGGCACACATACAAGTACACGCTCAAAATCACATATAAAGTGTTCTCAAATAAATGAGATATTTAAGTTGGGTGATGGTGGTACATGCCTTCAATCTCAACACTCAGGAGGCAGAGGCAGGCAGATTTCTGAGTTCAAGGCCAGCCTGGTCTACAGAGCAAACTCCAGGACAGCCAAGGCTACACAGGGAAATTGTGTCTTGAAAACTCAAAAGTAAATAAATAAGAAAGAAAGAAAGAAAGAAGAAAGAAAAAAAAGGAAGGAAGAAAGGAAGAAAGAGAAGAGAGAAATTTAGTAATCTTGATATGATGCAAGAATTTGAAACTGCTTAAATGTATTTAATTAAATGTATTTAAAATGTGGATCTGAGTTCCAAAAAATGGTTTTGTGATAGTGCTCAATACTCAGATGGCAAACCTGGAGGGGTGGGGCAGACTGAGCCCTTTGGAGCCAAGAAGATTCCATCAAGAGGTCAATATGCCCCATATGAAACTGCAAGATTTGATTATCTGCCCTGCTGGGCTTGAGGTTTGATTTGGTCTAAGATACTTATGTCATTTGGAGCCGGACACTGGGCCTATTCACATGGAGAAAGACATCTTAAAGGTAGAAAGCAAAAGTCTGGGTATAGGAGTAGACATTGGCTGGCTCTGAGGGAAGTTTGTAGGGATCCCAGCCAGCCCCGGCTATCCAAGCAGATGCCTGGTGTGCAATGCTCCTGAGTTAAATCGGGGCAAGGGCAGAGAGTGTGTCTTTCAACTGCATCTGTCTTGGTCTTTGTCTCTATTTGTACTTTCTGTCGATTAGACTCCATTTCATCTAGTAACTCCCAGCCGTTTTGAGATTCAGAATCATGCATCTGTTTTCTTGCACCAACATATTTGGAGGGTCTTCTAGTTTGCTTTTCTGTTGCTGTGATAAACACACAAGTTTTTGGAGGAAAGGGGTTATTTCACTTTTAAAAGGTCCATCACTGAGGGGAGCCAGGGCAGGAACTCAAAGCAGGGGCTTTAAGCAGAAGTCACAGAGGACCTTGTTCCTGGGCTTTCTCCAAGGCTCACATGGTTAGCTTCATGGTCTTCAACAGCCCAGGTCCACTTGTGTAGGGATTATAACTGCCCACAGTGGACTGAGCCCCCCTACATCAATGAGCAATCAAAAGAACTACACATCCATGTGTGCTATAGGCCAAGATGATCAAGGCAAGTTTCCAGGTGTGTAAAGTGGACAACAAAGATTAACCATCAGAGAGGAGAGCACAAAAAGGTCACATTTTTTTGTTACCATTACCCCTAAAGCTCCGTGTATCCTATGGTTTTGTTCATGGCTGCTGTGGCTCATCATAATCTGTCTCTCCCCTTGTGATAGCCACACGCATCTCTTTGCAATTCCACCGGAAATATTTACATCCACCTATGTGGGCTGACATTTTCCCCATGCACTTTGACCCCCTGATTCTACATACTGCAAACAGGTATGGGTGAAGTAACAGCGATGTTTGCTTTAAATTGTAGAACTAACACTTTGCTGTTAGATCACACCAAAACTGCTGGCTTCTGAGTCAACATGTCAAAGAAACTAAAAACTCCAGGCCTGGGAGCTGAACAAACGTTTGCAGTAGTGCCGTGAGGAGGGGGATGTGGGTGAGAAGGGCTCCTGACACATCTGTGTGGTTTTTGAATTCTTCTGATGCAGAAGCCCTCCAAAGGGACTACAGTGGCTACATTGAGCAAACATGTTCAGATGCTAAAACTGACAACAGTCTCTGCCCCAGTGTCTAGGGGGAGAAAGAAAATGGACTAAGAATATCTTAGACCCGTCCTCCACCAGTTGTGTCCATTCATCTGGAAGCTGAGGTTGCTTGGCTGTTAACACAAGCCAGCAGACAGCCAGATCTGACGCCACACCAGCAAGCAGAACATTTAGAATCAAGTGATCTTGTTGAACTTGGCTGTACTCCCCCCAAAGATGCCATTCTATAGGACTGCATGGCTTCCTGGTTTCTAGTGTTTGTCTATTTCACTATTCCATGTGTAATGATATATGTGTTGCTCAGATTTGAGTCATTGTGGAGACTGACAAGGTTGAGCACACTTGTCCACCATTTAGAGTCTGTCTTCTGGCAATTGTCAGTTTGTGTTTGATAGTGTTTTCTTTCTGGCTTGGAGGAGTTTTCTGCATGTTCTGGGCAATGAGCTTGCATTTACTCACCATTGATCTCTTTCTTTTACTAAAATATTTATGTGTATGTGTGTGTGTGAATGTGTTTCTGATTGTAGTGTGTGAGTATGAGTGTGTATGAGTGTGTTTCTGTGTGTGAATTTGTGTGTGTGCGTGTGTGAGAGTCTGTATTTGTGTGTGAGAGTTTCGATGTATGTAGGATGTTTGCATATTTGTGTTTGAGTGTGTGCTTGTGTGTGTCTGTGTGTATGTATACATAAGAGTTTGTGAGTGTGCTTGTGTGTATTTGTGTGAGTGTGTTGAGTTTGTGTATGTGTGAGGGTGTGTATTTGTGTGCTTGTGTTTGCATGTGTTTGTGTGTCTGAGTGTGTGTTTGAGTGTGTATGAAAATAACCAAGGCATCCAGAAAAGGATGTAGTTTCTCCAAGTGATTTTAAAATTACTTTTTCTATTTTCCTTTATATATATTCTGTAATATAAATTTTTCTTTTTCATGGTGGACATATATTTTCATAATCAGAAGGAGAAAAAAAGGTATTTGTCTCAGTGAATCACCATAGGCCCCCAATGTAGACACAAAAACGGCTTACAGTTGCAGATGTGAGGGGTCTGAGCTGAGAATGCAGAGGGTTCTCTTTCAGGCTACACACTGCTGAGCTTTTGGTGAGATGAGAGCTTCAGTCCTCAAAAGCCCTCTTATAAAGGTTCAAATATTATCCCTGTAGGGTCTACCTTCAAGACCTAATTATCTCCCCAAGGTAGGTATAATTTTTACTTTGCCCTATAACAACAGCATACTGGCCAAGCTTTCAGCATATGCATTCTGACAGAGAACTAACATTCTCTCCACAGCAAGCCTTCTTCTTTGTTTAAAGCAGAAAGCACACTATCTCTAAAGTTATGAGTCTAGAAGAAATAATTACCATTCTTTTTTTAAGATTAATTTTTATGTCTGTCCATGCATGTGCCTGAGTGCATGTGTGCCACACGCATGCAGTTTCTACAGTGTCCAGAAGAGGGCATCAGATTCCCTTGGCTCTGGAGTTACAGAAGACTGTGAACCACCACGTGATCTCTGGGAACCAAACCTGGATCCTCAACAAGAGCAGCCACTTCTCCTAACTGCTGAGCTATCTCCAGCTCCAAATAACTTTCTTAAAATGAATGCATAGGATCCTGGGGATATAGCTCGGTGGCAGACACTAGTTTAGCATGAAGAAGGCCTCAGAACTGAAAATGATCGAGTAAATAAAACATTGTAGGCTTAGATTTTTTTAAAAGCTACTTTTAATAAGGTTTCTCAAACACTTTTGGACCCCCCTACTAGCCACCACCCAAAGGTAGGAGAGAAAAGATGGCTAATAGGACAAGAGGATATGAACCTGTTTAGAAGTAGTTCTTTGGGGTGATTCCAATCCCCATTGTCGGGATGCCAGCAGTCCAGTTCAATAGTACCACCAAACATGAACCAGCAAGAGTGGCACAATCCAACAGACACTGCCAGGCCTCCACTGAATCAGCACGAGTCAGGGAGCAACAGAGACCAGCCAGGGTGCCAGGAGAAGTTCCCTGCTGTGCCTCAACAAAGTGAAGGTCGGGGAAGACCCAAGGCTGGCTACGCAAGTGCCCCAACACTGTCCATTGAGTCCTACTCTCTCCAAACATGTCCTCCCACTCATCTTGCACCAGCAAGACACCATGTTGAGTCTGCATCACATAACACAACCAGAAACTCCCACTTTCAAAACAGATAGTCTGAGATCTTGAACTATGTGTATGGTCTCATTAGCAAAATAACTAAAAGAGTAGGTAATGGTGTGTCTTATGGCAAGTTGGGGAACTTTTTTTCTCAATTAAGCCTACCAAATGAGGTTTCAGGAGGAAGTGATTTGGAAATAGGAAAACATATAAGCCTATTTGACATTTTTAAAATGGTAATTACAAACTGACTACTATTTTAACATAAATTCCCTAAGAACATGTGAGAAGGAGGAGCAGAAAGAGGAAAACAACCATTTTCCTCCTTTTTGTTTGAACCAACTCTCCAGCAAAGGACGAAGTCTTGTTAAACTAGTCAGATGCTTTGTGTTCAGCGTCTTCCCTTGGTTGACCACCTTTCTCTTTAGACCCAGTGAATGGCAGGTTTCTGCATCCTAATTCTAGACAAGTGAGTCACTACACATTTCTGTGTTGACACATCAGGACCACGACTTACCCTCTGACAACTGGGATGTTTTTACATCTTCCCCAAAGCGCTTTGACCTCAAAATAGTTTCTGGGGTTCTGTTCACTTGTTTGGTTTGTTGATCATGCTGGCTTTTTGGCAGATGCCAATGGAAATTTCTTAGCTGGATTTCCATCATTTTGCAGAATTTTGGGTTAAGTGTACAGCAAGTATTGTGGAGCCAGTGCACCTGTGCAGGGAAGCCAAGTAATCCCTTTGAAACTGATGTTAGTAATTAAGATACTTGCACTGGAGGCTGGACAGGTAACTCAGTGGGTAAGAGCACTCATTGCTCTTGTAGAGAACCTGGGTTCAGTTCCCGGAATACCCATGACAGCTCTCAACCATCTGCAACTTCGATTCCAGGTTTCTAATGCTCTCTTCTGGCCTCCAGGGGGACCAAGCACACATACAGTATACCAACATACAGTCAAAACACTCATAGATAGGTAGATAGGTAGATAAGTAGATATATAGATATAGATATAAATACACATGTGTATATATATGAAATAAATGTATAAATATATGAAATAATCACATTTGAAATAAATGTATAAATATATGAAATAATCACATTTCATATATATATATATATATATATATATATATATACATATATATAATTTAAAGATAAAGATGAGGCCTCTGCTCAGCATCACAATATTATGGTCCAGATCCTCTAGAGAGGTGATTTTTCAACCCTCCTAGTGTTGTGACCCTTTAATACAGTTTCATGCCATAGTGACCCCCAACAATAAAATTACTATTCTTGCTACATCTTAACGATAATTTTGCTACTTTGTGAATAGAAATGTAAATATTTATGTTTTCTGATGGTCTTAAGAGACCCCTATGAAAGGGTTGTTTGATGCCCCCCCAAAGAGGTTATGGCCCACAGGTTGAGAACCACTGTTGTAGACCTGCAAAAGGCTTAAAGATGCTTAGAAGAACGCACTTCCCGAGCAGCACCTGCCTGTGCATCGCATTCTAAACTCGGTGCTAAAGATCTAGGCTCTCCAGCATCACTCTACTGGAGAAAGGGTCACCTCTCCCATCCAAATCTCGCCATGTTTAGACAGTCATCTCTGTACTCAAGCTGTGAATCTGCAGATTCAACCAACCCTGTGTTAAAAGCATTCAAAACATTGCATCTGTACTGAATATATTTCTTGTCATTTTTCCCTACACAACAGAGACTAACTATTTACATTCCAGGCATAATTTAAAGCTCTAGGGAGATCTGGAATAGATAATACACAAATGCTGTATACAGCATGTTTTACTGGAGACTTGTGCTTCGATGGGCTTTGGCTTCATCAAGGGAAGCATCCTTCACAGATGCTGAGAAGTGATGGTGTGGCTTTAAAGTGGACAAACCGGGGCTGGTGAGATGGCTCAGTAGGTAAGAGCACTGACTGCTCTTCCGAAGGTCCTGAGTTCGGATCCCAGCAACCACATGGTGGCTCACAACCACCTGTAATGAGATCTGACGCCCTCTTCTGGGTGTGTCTGAAGACAGCTACAGTGAATTACACTGGAGCAAGCGAGGCCGGAGCGAGCAGGGCTGGCAGAGATCCTGAGTTCAATTCCCAGCAGCCACACACATGATGGCTCATGGTCATCTATACAGCTACAGTGTACTCATACACATAAAATAAATAAATAAAATAAATCTTTAAAAAAATAATAAAGTGGACAAACCCCTGGGAGCAAAGCAATGAATCTGCTCCAAATCTTGTTATTGGTAATGGAAAATGAATGATTAAATATATATCAAGTGATATAAAAGATCACCAGTGACCTCACTGAGCAGCATTGCCAATGAAATCCTTTCCAAAAAGATCAATAATAATAACCCTCTGTAGATACATGAGATTGAATAAAACAACACTCAATGCACTCCCTGAATAGCATCACCAATAAAATACTTGCTTAGATTCAATAATCTTCAGAAATCCAATAAGTATGATGAGCCAATTCACAATTTTCACATTTGTACATTTAATGCCTCAAAGTTAGGTGGAAATGTACAAAACCTTAATTTACCTATATATATTTGCTAAAAAGTATGATAAAATGATTAATACATGATTTTCAAGAATTTTATGCTCAATGGTAGGGTCCTAGATTCAATCTCTCTCTCTCTCTCTCTCTCTCTCTCTCTCTCTCTCACACACACACACACACACACACACACACACACACACACACGAAGAAGAAAGGGGAAGTTACTGAAGAAAGGAGTTCTGAAGGTCTGAGTCTGGGGAATTACTTCCTTAGCAGGTTTACGAATGAGCACAGGGACCTCATATTCCCCAGAATGCATTGAGATCCCCAGAATGCATGTGAAAGCTGAGCGGTGTCTCATCTAGGGTTCTCTAACCTAACAGAACTGACAGTGTGAACAAAAAGTGAAAGTGGATTTATTGGCGTGGCTTACGTGCTGTGCTAGTCCAACAATGGCCCTTAAAGAAAATGATAAGAATCTGCAAGTTGTTCAGTCCCTAGGCTGGATGTCACAGCTGGTTGTCAGTCTACATTGGAATCCCAAAGAAGGCAGTTCTACTACTGGAAAAGGGATGCCTCAGCAGAAAGCAGATGAACTTGCCAGCATGAGTGTGGGCAAACAGGCAAAGAGCAAAAGCTTCCTTTTCCTACACCCTTTTATGTGAGTTGCCACCAGAAGGTATGGCCCAGAGTTAAGGCAAATCTATCCAGCCTGAACATCCAATCAAGGAACCCCCTCACACAGACAGAAGACATCGTAACATCTGTGATCCTGGCACTTGGAAGGAGAAGACAGACAATCCCTGAAGCAAACTGGCTAACTAGACCAGCCAGAATTGGCAGGTTCCAGATTCAGCAAGAGACCCCAACTCAATGTATAAAATGGAGCACAATCATAGAAGAGACAAACCGTCAACTGCAGGCCTCCACACACATTCACACACATGTGCGTGCATACTCATACCCATACATGTGTGCACCCCCACACATGCCCATACACACACACAAATAAATATAATATAAAATGAATTTCAGTAATGACTCAAAAGTTATGACCATAAAAGCAAAGTACTATGCAGTTTTGCTTTGTTTTTTTTTTTAATGACTGACAGTGGGTATCGGGTATCTATGGTAATTTGCCCTGGATGGACCAAAGCAGTAATTCAGCAATTTTAGTTAATTTTTCATCATAAGTTTTATGACTATATGAACTGTCAAAACATAACTCACAAAATGTTAAAGACATGATTATCATATAAATAGATGCCAAATATCACACAAATAGATGAGCCAGAGGTTTCAGGTAACCCATTAAAGAAGGTCTCAGAAGGAGGCAAGAGAGTTCAAAAGCTGTGAGAAAAGGAGATTGAATGTGGTCCAAGGAAAAGAGAATCCCAAAACACAGTAGCTACACTGGAAGCCAAATTAATATCACGCACTGCAAGGAACCCATGAGCTATAAGTTTCCCTGCTCCAACGGCAAAGGGAAGTCAGCCCACCATATTGCATTCTGCAATCTGGCATCTATATTTAGAGATGTGTTAAGCAACGGTGCCCCAATCACACCCAAGATCAAGCCTCAACTCACACAGTAGGGAACGCTCTTAGCAGAAGGTCACTGGATCCCCTCTTTATCTAACTGACAAGTTTGGAGTAATTGTCCTCAGTAAAACTTACACTAAGACATTTTAAATGTGGACTTAGAAAGCCAAGAAGAAAAACATCACTTCTCAAAGTTCTTAAGGGTCTGTATAAACAGTTACGTCGCTGACATACATATGTATGTGGCTCATTCTTAATTGTGTGTGGAAAAGCTTGGCGAGTTATTTTGCCTGCAGTGTATTTTCTACAACTGTAAATAATTTAATTCAGAAAATGTGTCAAGTTGGATGAATTAATCCACAGTCCTTATTCAAACTCCACCACTTATCCCAATGGTGTACTTTATCTGAGTGATACCAAGCCTAGCTTTATGTGGGTTCATGTGGATTCAAACTCAGGTCCTCACACTTGTATGCCAAGTGCTTTTCTCCACTAAGCCATCTTCCCAGCACCTTCATCTCAAAGCTGAGTAAGTAGCTCTCTGCATAAGCCCCAGCACCACAGTGTGTAATAGCAAGTGTGCCTTTACTTCAGTAAACCTTACTGAAACACCCAAGACTTCATCACAAACAACTTCAAAGATCCAAAGCAAATTCAGGCTTAATGTGAGTAGGGTTTTTGGTTTTGTTTTTTGTTCTTTTATTTTCTTTTAGAATTTATTTTAGCTATTTTTGTTTAATATATGGTCTTTGGTTTCTGTTCCGAGAAGGATGGTGGAAAGATATCAACTTTACAGCTAAAATGACTTCAAAGTATGTAAAACATATTTTATAACATCTTTAAGTACCAAGGTGAGCTGGAACTAAGCATACGTAAGATGTACTGGACATGGGAGCTAATGATGTCAATGGAATGGTGAAGGCTATCTTCATGCCAAAGGGTTTAGACCAACTGGAGAATCCTCGGGTTGGGTGTCATGAATCCTA
This sequence comes from Mastomys coucha, assembly GCF_008632895.1. Classification (NCBI taxonomy): domain Eukaryota; kingdom Metazoa; phylum Chordata; class Mammalia; order Rodentia; family Muridae; genus Mastomys; species Mastomys coucha. The sequence goes on along the minus strand of NW_022196905.1, from coordinate 144,233,447 downwards.
GAAGACATAGGAGACATGTCCTGGGCCATGCCAAGGTCAGTCAATGTAATAAAAGACTTCTTCCAATAACTCGGGGGGGGGGGTCAGGGGGACCATGGCAGTCACAGTCTCAGAGTAAAGGAGATACACCTCTATCCCTAGGGAAAATTGCCTGTCAAATAATGTGGCAGAGTATTGGGTAGAAGGTTAGAGGGCTTGAAGGTCATTGGAGATGAACCCCAGGCTTGATAATCAGCAACCTGTAAAACCAGGAGCTGAAGCTAGAGAGCTGTTGTTGTGTTTTATAAAAAGATAAGAAAAGCCAGTGATATGTTTGGTGGGGTAAGGGGGTGCTTCCACGGGCTCATGCTGAGGCATCCCTTCCCTCTGAGGTACCAGCCACAGGATGGTGCAGTATAGAATAGAGTTTATTCAGGGCATGGGGAGGGGAGTTGAGAGAAAGGCAAAGAGAGAGAAAGAGAGAGTAGAGGAGTAGAGGCCAGCCATGAGCACATGAAGAAAGAGGAGGGAGGGGAGTAGGGAGAGAGAGGGTAAGGAGCAGGAATAAGAGGAGAAAAGAAGAGAGCAAGAGAGTGAGGAGGAGGGGGCAAGCAGCCCCTTTTATAGTGAGTCAGGCACACCTGGCTCTTGCCAGGAGACTGTGAGGCGGAGCCTAAACAAAATGCCAACAGCTGTGGCCACACCAGGTCTGATTTGTAAATGTCTGAACTGCCCAGAAGGTGATGAGATTACTATCTAGCTGGAGGTTTTGCAGCACAGAACAAATACACACCTTTTCCACTCCCTTAAGGATTGATCCAAACAGGCTTATCTATCATCGGGGTGCCGGCAGGAAAACACCCTTCAGGGAAAGCTATAGACTCTGAAAATCATATAAAACCTACAGAAGATGTCAGTAGACACATCTTATTGTGGCTTTGCCTGGTTTCCTATTCAGAGAGTACCCTACACAGTGGTCTCTCTGGTCCCTGGACACTCCTATCCCTTGAGAATGTGCTTTATGGCAGTGGTCCATTTGTCCATTGCTCACCCTTGTCCATGAGCATTTGTGTGTATATCTGTCTGTGTGCGTCTGTGTGTTTGTATGTGTGTGTCTCTGTGCATGTGTGTGTTTGTCTGTGTGTGTGTGTGTTTGTCTCTGTGTGTATGTATGTCTCTATGTGTCTGTGTGTCTCTGTGTCTCCGAGTGTTTGTGTGTTTGTGTGTCTATATGTGTGTGTGTGTTTGTGTGTGTGTCTGTGCCCATGCAGACATACGTGGAGGCTAATGTCTGAATGTCTTCCTAAACTGTCAAACCTAGAGTTGGGGCGGTACCACTGTGAGGTGATGTGAGCTTTATAAAGTGGGTCTTAAGTCACTGGAGAGTGGAAAGCAGTGCCTCTGAAGGGGACTGTGGGACTCTCATCCCTTTTCTGTCTGTCTCCTAGACATAGGAGTAGCCCTTCTTCCCTATGGGCTCCCTCCATGATATGCTGCCTTCCTGCAAACCCACGGCAAAGGGACAGTGATCATTGGCTGGAACTTCACATCTGTAAACCAAGACCTCCCCAGATCCAGGCAGACTTATTTAATCTGATGTGGGATTCTCCATTACTCACAAAAGGTGGGCCAGCTCCTTTGAACCAAAAACAAAACAAAACAGAAACCAAAAAGAAACCACTTCGGCTGGGATGGAGAAATGACTCAGCAGTCATGAGATCTTGTTGCTTTTGGTGCCCATCACTGATGTTGTGGCTTGCAAAACTATCTATAATCCCAGTTCCAGGGGGGTCCAATGCCTTCTTCTGGCCTCTGGGGGTGCATACATGTGGAACATACAGATCTGCAGGCAAACATTTATACACATAAAATAAATACCTTTTAAAATGTATTTGGGCCAGGTGTAGTGTATACACTTATAGTGCTACCACTCAGAAACTGGAGGCAGGAAAACATCAAATATAAGAGTGACTAGGCTCCATAGTGAGACTGTCTCCAATAACAAGCAGAAACACGGAGTGCATTTGGCTCTTTGCACCTTCAAAGTACAAATGAAGGGTTTCACATGGTGTGGTGGTTTGTATATGCTCAGCCCAGGGAGTGGCACTATTAGAAGGTGTGACCCTGCTGGAATAGGTGTGTCACTGTAGGTGTGGGCTATTAGACCCACTTCCTAGTTGCCTGGAGGTCAGTCTTCTCTTAGAGGCCAGCAGATGAAGATGTAGACCTCTCAGCTCCTCCTACACCATGCCTGTCTGGATGCTGCCATGTTCCTGCCTCAATGATAATGGACTGAACCTCTGAACCTGTAAGCCAACCCCAATTAAATGTTGTCCTTATAACAGTTGCCTTGGTCACGGTGTCTGTTCACAGAAGTAAAACCCTGACTAAGACGCATGGAGTCATATGAAAGCAGTGAGATCATCTTCCCATTCAGAATTCTAGGTTTTCCTCCCAATGAGCACCCATCAGTCTTGTGAAGGTGTGTGGGTCATTCATGGCACAGAGAATAAATCCAGACCTAGTTGATTTGTCATTTACTGGACATTCCTGATCTGATCATCTCTGAAGGAATTGCTTTTGGATTCATCTCTTGTACTAGCTGCATTCTTGAAACACCAATGCTCTCGGTTTTTATGAGGACCGTGAGGACTTCATACAAACACATCTACTGCAGGACTTCTCTGAATCAGCAGGTGCTGGGTGTCTAAAATGCAGATCTAAAGAGCCTGACATTCAAACGTTCCAGAATGATGAAACTCTGCTGCGGAGAGGCACTTCCTGCCAATGTTTTCTCATGAGTGGCTCTGCTTTCCATAATGAAGTGTGAGGACCCCAACAGGTGACAAGGGTGTGCAAAGAGACATGTTGATGAGAAGGGACAGGAGAGCATTAGTGGTCTCTAGCGTGTGGTTTTAAATTTGTGTGAGGACAAGGAGAGAGGGAAAATGCACTCATATCAGTTAAGAAGGGAGACAGAACAGTACCAACAGAATCCAGGTGTATATAAGACATGTGGAGCTCAGGTTGGAGAGTTTAACCTGGAGGCCCCATGATTAAGAGTATGTGTTGCTCTTCCAGAGGACCAGAGTTTGGTTCCCAACATCTATGAATGGTGACTCACAACTGATTTTAAGTCTAGTCCTAAGAGATCCAATGCTTTCTTCTCATCAGTTTGGGCATCCGAACCATATGCATACACACACACACACACACACACACACACACACACACACACACACACGCATGTACACATGCACACACAACTTTAGAGAAATCTAAACATTAAAAGGAAATAAAAATTTTAAAACAGGTGGAACTGACTAATGAGAGAAAGCACTAGCCACCCCTACAGCATAAGCATATGCTGAGCTCAAAGAAGGGTTTAAGGACAGCACAAGTATCTTCAGGTAATTTTGACTTCCAGACAAGTTTAAAAAAAACAAAAAGCCTACGTGTGTTGCATGTGATAGTTAATCTTGACAGTCAGCTCAATAGGAAATCTGAGGGTGACTTTACAGATTCAGCTAATAGCAATGAGAAGCCACCGCCTACATGTGTGTGGCACCGTTCCACCAGCTGAGGTCCTAGACTAAAGAAAAAGGAGAAAATGAACTAAGCACTGGTACCCATGATGCTTTGCTTCTTGACTATGGATGTAATGTCCTCAATTTGCCTGAAGCTCCTGATGCCATAACTCTTACAGACTGTACCCTTGAACTGGGATCCCACACCTTTGTTGTCTAGTATTTTGTTGCCTCTGTAAGACACACAACTAATACAGTGTGAGAAGCAGGATATCAGCATTCTAATTCTGAGACCTGTAAATACATTAAGTAGCAAAATGAACTTGGAGATGAAATTAAGAATCCCAAGTGAGGTGGCTCAGCAGATAAAGGTAGATGAAGCCAAGCCTGAGGACCTGAGTTCAATCCCAGGGACCCACATGATTGAAGGAAAAAAAAAAAAAAAACCCTGGGTCTGAAAGTTGTCCTCTGACCTCCACATGAGCACTGTGGCATCTGTGAACATACAAGTGAATGAATGAACGAATGGATGGTTGAATGAGTGAATGAATGAATGCAATTTTCATTACTTTATTCACCTTATATCCAGATCACACTCCCTCCTCCCAGTCCCCCCTCACACTGACCCTCCTTTCCACACCCCAATTTACCTCTGAGAAAGGGGAGGTCCTCCCCTGGGTACCAACACACCCTGACACCTCAAGTCACTGCAGGACTAGGCACATCCTCTCCCACTGAGGCCAGACAAGGCAGCCTGGTAAGGGGAACAGAATCCATAAGCAGGCAACAGAGTGAAGGTTAAGTTGCCAAATCTTTTAAATTCAGACTCCATTTTAGAGAACCTGACCTAAATTTGAACTCAGGTAAACTAACAGGCTGGTACCTGGCAGTAGTTTCCAAGTTGCCCCACAACAAAATCTGAGCCTACCTCTAGCCTCTAGGCTAACCACCAACAAGACCAGCATTTCCAGGTTATATCCTCAGTAAGACCAGTGTCCCCCAACAAACCTGCACCCCAGGTTACAAGCCTACCCCCTGTCTAATGACCACCAATGCAGAGGGGAGCAGAAGTTAAGTTTATGATCTGACTCCCAGCACCAGCCAATTATGTTAAAGGTCACAGGAGCTTTCCAATTAGATGCTTGCACATGTATTCCCTGCTTGCTGCTTACTATAAAGCCTTGTCCTGATAGACATTTGGGGCTCCCAAACCACCAAAATCATCCTGTGTGAAGGTGGTGCATTGGGGAGGGGGGAGCTAGCTTGAATAGAATAAATACCCTGCTGTGAGTTACATCAGATCAGCTCCTATCTGGTTTTTTTTTTTTTTTTTT
>NW_022196905.1:144193229-144228597 GCF_008632895.1 Mastomys coucha | reverse complement strand
ATCACTAACATTTCCCTGGCACTACAGGGACAGCCCCCATTGTTGGAGTACATGAAGACAAAACTGCACTTCTACTACACATGTGCAGGGGTGGGAGTGGCTATGTCCAGCCCTTGTATGCTCTTTGATTAGTGATTCAGTCTCTGGGAGCCTCCAAGAGTCCAGGTTAGTTGATTCTATTGGTCGTCTTCTGGAGTCCCTAGCCCCTCCCGGTTCCTCAATCCCTTCCCCAGCTCTTCCACAAGACTTCCTGAATTTGGTCTGATGTTTGGCTGTGGGTTTCTGCATCTGTTTTGGTCAGCTGCTGGGTGGAGCCTCTCAGAGGACAGTTATGCCAGGCTCTGGTCTGTGAGTCCAGGGTGACAGATAAACACAGCCTGAGGAGCCATAGTAGTTGAAGGAAGAAGGCAGGCCTGCGCTGTGCCCCTATCGACCCTCTGGACAGCTCGGCACATTCCTCCCTAAATTGGCAGGGGTTGGTACTATATTCCTGTATGTCTGTGCCAGCAGCGACAAATATAGTTGTCAACACCATCTTCATGTGTTACATCATTGTGACAAGGCTTTGACCAATGAAGAGGCATCAAAGTCTCACAGTGTCCCTGTGAACCCCACTACCTGTGTAGACACAGCAGGAGTTGTCTCCTCCACCCACACATAGACCTCCATGGAGATGTGGCTGACTGACTTACTCATCGAAGTTGAGTCCACAGTGGTCTCCAGGGAATCCGGGTGAATGCAATTTCTTTAAAAATGAACCTTGAAGCTGGACAGTGGTGGTGTGTGCCTTTAGTCCCAGCACTTGGGAGGCAGAGGCAGGGAGATTTCTGAGTTCGAGGCCAGCCTGGTCTACAGAGTGAGTTCCAGGACAGCCAGGGCTACACAGAGAAACCCTGTCTGGAAAAAACACACACACACACAAAATTAAACCATAAGATGGCAAGATCATCTTAAATTATCTACTTTGGCCCGATGAAATCACAAGGTACCTTATAAGAGAGCAGAAGCTGAGATTTTGAGTGGATTCTATCCATTGCTATTACCCTCTCTTGACATCCTCCACTTCCCCAAATAGTCCCCCTCCCCTTCCCCCTTCCTCTTCCTCCTCCTCCTCCTCCTCCTACTCCTCTCATTTCTTGTATTTTTAAAAAGTCAAGATTCCACACGTGAGAGAAAGCATTGTCTTTCTCCTTCGTTTCCTACACCATCTTTCCTGACTGTACCTCCACCTTCCCATCAGTCCTCTCCCCCTACTGCAGAAACATCTGCTTTTCTACTCTCTGCTATATGTGTGTGTGTGTGTGTGTGTGTGTTTAGAGTCCCTACATATGGGAGAAAACAAGTGATATTTGTCTTTATGGTTTATTTCACTTGACATGATCCTCTCAAGTAAGAAAATTTCTCATAATGACTACACAGGCTCTTTCTTTTCTGTGGCTGAGCCAAACTCCATTGCGTGCACGTACAACACTTTCATCCATTTGTCTTTTGATGGACAGTTGAATGATTCCATATCTTGCCTGGTGTAAGGGTGAACAGTGCCATAATCAACCCAGGAGTGTGGTTATCTCTGTGGTGTGCTTTCTTGAACTCCTGATATATACCAAGAAATGGCATAGCTAGAGCATATGATAGTTGTATTTTTTGGTTGGTTTTTTTTTTAATTGAGAACCCTCCATGATCATTTCTGTAGGGGCTGGCACTAATTTATACATCCCCACAAGCATCATAAAAGCTGCCCCCCAACTCTTGCCAACATTTATTGTTGGCTATTTACTTAATGATATCCATTCTACCTAGGGTAAAATGGAATCTCCAGGTAGTATTTCCAAACAAAATTGGGCCTTAAAGATCCCTGGAAATGTGGGTGAAACAGAAATAAGCCCTCCCCTGCTCCATCAGACATGGTGATAACCAAATACCACATAATAGAGAGTTCCCAAGAAAGTTTTGCTCTAAACATATAATGGCATGTGAGATGTGGGTTTTATTATAGAATATCTAACAACTTGTCCTTGATATATTAAGGGAAGAAAGCAAGTTACAAAGCTGGTGAAGGGTTTGGCTCGAGAGCATTCCAGCCAACCTTAGCTTATCGAGAAAGTTATAAATCTCCCACTAAAGAGCCTTTGCATCCCGCTTCAGCCTAGACCACTCCCTCCACTGCTCCACATGCTGACCTGTTTTCCTAAAGTCTCAAACCAAGCTTCAGTCCTTATTTGAGCTTGAAATTACATATTTTACTAGGAATCAGGTTTTAATTATCATTTATGCTAGAGATTATAAATTCAACAAAAGCAGGAACTCTGCCTGCTTTTACTCATATTCCACCTCTGGGATCAAGAAGATAGTAAATACTTAATAAATATTTATTAAGCTAACTGGGCCACAGTTAACTTTTGTATCCATGAAATATTGTTGTCTTAAAACTGTCTTGTGGCTGCATTTCCTTGTGCTTTTGAGCTTGTGAATGAAAGTCAAATGTATTTCAAATTGATTCAATTCAATGACAAAATTTTACATGTTGATAAAGCAGGTGATTCATCCTAATTAGAGAATCTTGAAATCTTGAAATTAAGGAGTTTTCATAATGTGGTACAGATGTGGTACCCAATGGGGGATATTTAACAACAAAAGGCAAGGTCTAGTTGTAGACAGTAGACTCATGGGTGCTTCAAGTGATAACAATACTGGCACCCAGAGACATGAAGTGGGGTGCCTGAGAACGTGTGGGGAGGTCAGAACCAGGACCTGGGGAATTCATTCTATCTCTGTATAGGGAGGTGCAGGAAAGCAGCTCACTGTAGGTGTGGGACTAAGAGCCATTCTAGACTTAGGAACATCCTCAGATGTCCAGTAATAGTGCACTAAGAGGCCAGAATGCTTTACAGCACATCTTCATTTTAACTTCTATAGCTAAAAAAGGAATTTTGTTTTATAACAAAAATCTGTCTCAAGGAAGTGGGAATTCCAAGTGCCTTGTGCCTGGCGTAACCTCAGTGTCTGGCACAGTTCACTTGTCAATCAACCAGATGAAGAAACAGGGCTTGTCATCTTTAGACTTACCCAAGTTACTCACCTGACAGCATCTGGAAATGCTAAACTGAGAAAGGATCCTGACAGTAAAGCAGATACTGCCTCCCCTCCATCTAAAACAAAACCATGTGTCCATCTCTGAAACCTGTGAGCACTTCGGTAACTTCGGTGCCCTAATAAACATTGATCAAAACGAACTTGGGGAAGTAAAGTCTTTATTTGGCTTAAACTTCCACATCACAGTCCACCTTTGGAGGGACAGAAACAGAGGCGGAAACCATGGAGGAACAATGTTCACTGGCTGGTTCCTCATGGCTCACCCAGCCTACCCTCTTACATCACCCAGGATAACCTGCCCAGGGACTGCTCCATCCATATGGGGTTGCACTCTCCAACATCAGTCATTAATGAGGAAAATGCCCTATAGACGTGCCTACAGTCATTGCAATTGGATGCATGTTCTCAGTTGAGATTCACTCTTCCCAGATGACCTTAGCTTGTACCATGTATATAAAAAGTACTTGTGTATTCATGTATACCATTTTTTCCTTATTCCTTGAAAATAGACATTTTTCTCATATAACATACCCTGATTAGAGTTTTCCATCCTTCTTCTCCAAGTCCCCCCATACCCTCTCCCATCTGGATCCACCCCATTTCTGTCCGTCTCTCATTAGAAAACAAACAGGCTTCTGCGGGATTATGATGTGATATGATATGATGTGTTAAACAAAAACTAACACATGAAAATAAGACAACACAAAGAGAAGAAAAAGAGACCCAAAGTCAGGTACAGGAAAGAGAGAGTAGACTGAGAGACCACTGGTTTGCACTCAGGAATCCCATCAAAACACTAATTTGGAAGCTGTAATAATAGATATAAATATAAATATAAAATAAAATTAAGATTAATATAAATTAAAAAAGAAAGCTCTGACATGATGTTATGGGACACAGAAGCTCTGCAGCTGCTGCTGTTGAATTTGTTTTCTGTTGGCCATTCACTGCTGGCCGTTCGACCTATCCCTCAGAGGGGTTTTGTTTCCCTAGTGGGACATCCTTGAAGAAACCTAAATTTTCATTTGCAAGGGTAATCAATTGGAGATTGCTTCTGGGATAGGGACATGTGTCTACTTGCCTATTCAGCTCTGGGATCCCATCTGGTAGAGACTGGTGCACACCACGTGCACACTGCCTCAGTCTCTGCGAGTTCATCTGTGCATCGATCCTGATGGTTTAGAGACTGTGTTTTCTTGGCGTCTTCCATCCCCTTTGTCTCTTACACTCCTTTTTGGGGGGAGAAGGGTTTCAAGACAGGGTTTCTCTATGTAGTCCCTGGCTGTCCTGGAACTTACTCTGTAGACCAGGCTGGCCTCGAACTCAGAACGCGGCCTGCCTCTGCCTCCCGAGTGCTGGGATTAAAGGTGTGTGCCACCACTGCCCAGCTGTCTCTTACATTCTTTCTGTCTCTTCTTCATCAGAATTCAGGAAACCCTGAGGGGAACCATTTGAGGGAGACAACTCATTTAGGGCTGACTGTTCCAAGGTCCCCTGTATAACGTCTACCTGTGGAGTATTTGTTCCCATTTGCTGCAGAAGGAAACTTCTCTGATAATGGCTGACAAAGGTACTGATTTAGGACTATAGAAGAATGTCATTAGGAGCCATTTTGTTGCTATGGTTTGTTTGTTTCAAACTGTAGTATTTGGTTTTTATCCTCAGTCCCTGGACTTTCTACTCTCAGGTTCTTGGTCACCCAAGCAGTTTTGGGTCTGAGTTGCATCTCCTGCTATGAGCCTTGAGTAAATCAGTTATTGGTTGGTTACTCACACAAGCTTTGTGCCACCATTGCCCTAGCATAGCCTGCGAGCACGATACCAGTGTAGATCAAGCCGTTTGTGGCTGGCTTGGTGTTTATGTTTACAGTTTGTCCAGATGACCTGCCTGTTGATGAGAGACGGATGTTGGCATCAGTATGTGAGGGTCAATTCGTGATTTAAGATGTGGTCTCTCGGCTCTGCTCTGGCTCCTGCTATTATGTCTCCCTCACCACTGTGGTCCCTCCCTTTGGAACCCTAAACCCAAATAAGCTCTTCTCTTTTTTAAATATAATTCACTTTTGGCTGTGGGGTTCTATCGTGGTCACAGAAAAGTAACCAATGTACCTTTCAACCTTGCCAACCAGCAATAGGGTTTCCTCTGAGTCCCTTTATAGCTCAGGGTTCAGCTTTTCTCCCCTTCTTTCCCCTGCAGGCGGTCATTATCTTGGACTCTGTGTTTATGTTTTCTCTACTTTTTGATTAACGTTTTTGTTGTTGTTGTTGTTTGGTTTGGTTTGGTTTGGTTGGTTTTGGGGGGGGGGTTATTCAAAATAGGGTTTCTCTGTGTAGCCCTGGCTGTCCTGGAACTCACTCTGTAGAGTAGGCTGGCCTTGAACTCAGAAATCTGCCTGCCTCTGCCTCCCAAGTGCAGATGAACGTTTGTTTAAAGGTATGTATGTCCCACTGTGTTCCCTTTTTTTCCATTTTTGTGACTTCAAATTATATCACTGAGATTCTGTGAGTCTTAACTCTTTGATGGCTTAGGTTGCGGTGTCTCCCGGACCTGTAGGTCACTCACATGAGCTACTGCACATGCTGATGTCATAAATATCCCATGCTTTATTTGCCCATTATTTAAGCAATAGACACATAGGCTAGATACAACTTCCAGCTTGAGAATAGCAAATGCCACTGGGAACCGCTAGGGCATGCTTCCCGGTGTGTGGATGTGAGCTCACTTGGGCACACAACAGAGTAACACTGAGAAGAGGGATAAATACATTCCCCACTGCCAGAATCTTTTCCACAGTGGCCATATGCATGTTCAACAGTCTCAAGCAGCTTGTTTCTTCCTTTCTTAACCTCCCAGCATGCATTAGTCCTACAACTCATTCAATAAATAATCATAGTTTCCTTAATAATCTCATGTCTATGGGGTTAATATACCGTTATCATGTGGTCTCTTCCTTATCTTCCCATAAGCTAGTGTTTATAACTAGACATACACTCAGTCTGGACAGTCTACATGTTCTTGGTGGACTGCAGGAGGAATTAAGCACACCTACTCTGGAGCCAAAATGCCTGTTCAAAACTCTAGCTCTGGGACTGGAGAGGTGGTTCAATGATTAAGAGCACTGCCTACTCTTGCAGAGGGCCCAGGCTCAATTCCCAGCAACCACATAGCAGCTTGCAAACACCCATGATTCCAGTTCCAGGGGATCCAATGCTCTCTTCTGGCCTCCTCAGGCACCAGGAACACATATAGTACACAGACATGCCTACAGGCAAAACACTTAGACACATAAATTAAAAATCCATTAAAACCTACTTCTGCCACTCACCAGACATGGACCCCTGGGCTGCTGACTGCACATCTGTGAATCTCAGCTAAGATATTCATGATATAAGGAGTTCCTTTACTGTAACTCATGAAGCTGCTTCCCACGAAAATCACACATTACAGAATTAAACTCAACAGAGACATGTCTCAAATGTGGTAGGCATGAACCTATCCACACGTTCTCAGCAGTAAGTCTTCCTATATCTGCCTCTATCCTTCCCTTACAGAAGGTTCTAAGCACTCAGAGACCTGTAAACACAGGACTATGACAAACACTGCCAGCTCCATTCACTAACACAGTCAGGGCAGACAACATTGCTCCCTGCTGGAACACTTTCATCACAGAGACAGACTCCACACTTTCCATCATGAAAGCCAAACTCCACATGCCTCATCTTCCATCTTCTCTCAAGACACCTTCCTTTCCTTGACTGTGAACAAACTCAGAACTCTCTGTGTGTGCATGTGTGTGTGTGTATGTGTGTGTGTGTGTGCATGTGTGTGTGTATGTGTATGTGTATGTGTGTGTGTGTGTGTGTGTGAGAGAGAGAGAGAGAGAGAGAGAGAGGGAGAGAGGGAGAGAGAGAGAGAGAGAGAATTCTATATGTGAGAGAGAGGGAGACCCAGAGAGAGAAAATGCTACATGCTACATGTGAGAGAGGGAATCCTATATGTGAGAGAATTGTGTGTGTGTGTGTGTGTGTGTGTGAGAGAGAGAGAGAGAGAGAGAGAGAGAGAGAGAGAGAGAGAGAGAGAGAGAGAGAGAGAGAGAGAGAGATGTTTACCACAGTCATTGTCTTCAACCTGCACTTGCTCCTTAACCTGTCTCACTGTCTGGGAATGGGTGTGTCTGGTCACATGATTTCCAAGTCACTGAATCATAAAGTCCCTCTGTCCTCTCCTAATGGACCTCTTGGCAGCTGGAATAGAGTGGAACATTTGCTTCTTGAAATAACCTCCCCTGGCTTTCCTTACCACACGGCCTGACATGCAGCTCACACTACACACACACACACACACACACACACACACACACACACACACACACACACACTGACTGGTCTCCTTCACAGGCTGTCTCTCTCTCTCCTTCAGTTTCTCCCAGGATCTCACCCTACCCACTCCTGAGAGGGTGGACCCTTTCAAAGGCTTATGCTTCAGCTGGAGTGATAGCTCAGGGGTCAAGAGCACTGGCTGCTCTTCCATAGAACCTGAGTTCACTTCCAAGCACCCACGTCAGGAGGCTCATAACTGTCTATAATCTTAGCTCCAGGAGATCTGATACCTTCATGAGCACAACACTGGTGTGCCCATACCTACAAGCAAACACACACACACATCTACATAGAACTTAAAAATAATAATTTTTTTTCGAGACAGGGTTTCTCTGTGTAGCCTGGGCTGTCCTGGAACTCACTCTGTAGACCAGGCTGGCCTTGAACTCAGAAATCCGCCTACCTCTGCCTCCCAAGTGCTGGGATTAAAGGCATGTGCCACCACTGCTCGGCCAAAATAGTAAATGTTTAAAACACTTGTGATTTTCAAAATTAAAACTCTGGCTTCACTGAAGCCCAGACTACCGTATCCAGCTGATTGCTGGCCATCATCTGAACTTCATGTCTCAGCAATAAACTGATGGCTGAGGAACAATTCCTACTCACTTTCTTGTTGGGGACCTGCTAGTCCCTCACTATAGCACCCTCCATAGCCACTAGTGAAACTTCAGCTTCCTTAATCTTCCAGCTCTTCACCCCAATACCCTCTTCTCACACAGACCCTCTCTCTAATCCCTCCCTGCAAAGAAACCTCTAAACCTCACCCAGCCATGTTTAGTCCTGGCTTTTTGTTAATGTACCTTCTTCCTGATCATCCCCATCCCCTCCCCTTTCCTACCTTGCCCTCCCTTCCCCTCCTTTCTCCTCCCCTCCACTGCTTGGAGTATCCATGCCTTTATAGAGACAACAGGGGCCAAAGCATACCAGAAACAAAGCCTTTCTTTTATTCTACAGAAAGGAGGAGGACACATTTTGCAGGTGACTTGTTTAGAGGGCTTGGGGACAAAAACAATAAATAGCACCTTTTCAGGCCTGTCACTCAAAGATGGCAGGAACAAAGCCCCTTTGTAAGTCTGCTATAGTGTACTTAATGATACATTGATTGATTTTCTTCCACAGAAATGACACATCTACGAACAGAGGCACCACAAATATTCTTACAAATGTCTACTGTGTTGTGAATCTCTGAGGTTCTCTATACACATCAATAACTGTGACGGACGCAACGTACTAAATGTCGTCAATCAATCAGAGCACACAGAGAACACTGGCATCTAGCACGACCCTGTATAGCATCGTGTGTTACTCAGGCTGCTGAGCGATTATGTTCCCAAGCATTTGACAAAGGTTATTTTTGTGTCTTGACTTCTGATTTAGCTGTAAGATGTAAAAATCCTACAGTCAGGTGATGTGCTGGGTCATGAAAAATGCTTAAAAGTAAAAATGACCTACCAGATAATTTTATACATAAATCCTTGGTGCTAAATCCTTAGGATAAAAATATCCACTGGCAAAAAAAACCCTTACTTAAAGGGGAAAAGAACACCAAAGAGGATGGTATGTGCCCTGAAAATCCAGGCCCAAAATTAAGTTTTTTGTTTTTGGGGTTTTAAGATATCAGTTCTCAGTTGGTGTTAAAATAGGGCCTGTCATTTGCTATATATCAAACATAATACCTTTATAAACTGTGGTTTTAAATTTCTTTGCTTTTTCCTAAGACGTTCAGTTTGCATTGATTGTCTTTCTAATCTGCCAGTGTTCCCAATTTTTAAGCACCTGTCCTGCAGGCTTCCCACAAATCCCCCATCTAGCCTTAACCAATAGATAAAATGCAAGGTCAGAAGTAAGTGCAGACATTGTATTCATGGCGAGGCTCCTACAGCTCCAAAAGGGAAACATATTTAACCACATATCTAGAAATACCAGTGAAGAATCCTGGGGGTGGGGGTGGGGTGGAAGGGCACAGGTCTTAACAGAGAAAAAAGGTTGAGCGGTTCTTTATTCTTCATGTTTAGAAGCGCTAGCTTCTATCCTATGGAATGAAACTTCTTCTATTCTCTGGCTGGCAACACTTCAGGAGCAGAGGTGGAGGGGTGAGTTAAGGAACTCCCTGTACTGTTCTGGTGTAGTAAGCAGGTCCCCCAGGGGTATCACTGCAAGGTCAAGAAGGTAAGTACCCTGCTAGCAATGGCCACACCCAGAGCTGTGTCAGCAATGATGCTGGACCATCAGCAGGACACCCAGAAAGCATTATGATCCTTTTCATACATTTGACTGTCCTGGGTCCAGTTTCTGGCCAAATCACAAAATCAGTTTTCACAGACTATGTTTAACCAGAGACCAGAAGTAGCAGGTCACACACCAGTCCAGGCACTTATTGATTTGGGAAAAGGATGATAAATACTATTGCATGAATTTGGACATGGGTCAAAAGTAAACTACATAGGAATATACATTGTTAAAGAATAATCACATAGGTACTTTTGATGGTGTGGCTTTAAAGGCTATAGGGGTTTAGAAGCCTTATAAAGTAAGGTTAATGAAGTTCAGATTAAAAAAAAAGGAAAGGATTATAATATACAACCTTAAGAGCTTGAGATCAAATCGTGTGCAAAGACCTTTTTTATAACAAAATCATCATCTTACTTTAAACATCGACACAGTCCTTTTTTTATATTAATACTGAATTGTTAAATTACGACCTAATAAAAGGTATGATTGGAAAACGAGAGTTGCTTTAAAACACGTTGTTCAGATTTCATTCTTTAAAAACCCAGAAAAATTGCCAAGCCCCACATGGTCCTCTCATGAGGGGCTGTGCTGCAGCTGCCAAGATGGAGGCGGTCTAGCCTGAACCTGAAGCAAGTTACTATGTAACACCCAGAGAAAAGTAAGAGTAACAGGCCAGCTCCAGATGCAGCACACATCTCCAGACTCCCATCCCCACTCCTGACACCGAAGAGACCCATGAACCCAGCATCCTAAGTTCTGGTGACACTCTGTACACTATACAGGGGAGGACTTTGGGGAGACTGGCAGGGAGCAGAGGCTTCACCAGATGGCCTTGAATCTCTGCTTTTGAGGTGCAACCAGCAGAACTGGGGAAAGAGCAACCGTGATTGTACAGTTGGGGGTGTTCACACTGAGTTTTAGATTTTACCAATCAGCCTCAGTACTTCATTCCTACTGAGTGTCTGGGAACCAATTCCCATCAACAATAGGACCATTTAAAGCTGTGGTTCTCAACCTTCCTAATGCAGGGACCCTTTAATACAGTTCCTTCATGTTGTGATGACCAACAACCATAAAAACTATCACCCTGCCACTTCATAACTGTAATTTTTCTACAGTTATGAATCGAAATGTAAATACCTAATATGCAGGATTCCTGATATGGGACCACTGCCACTCCTGGGGTCGCGACCCACAGGTTGAGAATTGCTGGCTTAAAGATTCAAGCCTTTGGCAATATCCATGTCAAATGACTCAATGTTTATGTGGAATGATAGCCAGTCGTATTCTTGTATTAGAGTCCCTGTTACAAGGAAGAAAACAGAAAAGGACTTCAGGTACTATTTATTTCCTCTGACAGTCAAAAAGCTGTTGTGTCACAGCCCGTGGTGGGCTAAAATAGGCACAATAATTGTTGCATTACAATTATGACATCAATCAAAACAAGCAATTTTTCCCAGTTTCCCTTATAAGTCTACACAGCCAGAAAATATTATATTTCCGTGAGGTCTGGGAAGTGTCCATTTCACATGGCATACATGAGCAGCGGGACCACAGCTCAACAGACTGGGTGAATCTCTTATATCCGCGTGTCCCAGACTCCATTCTATAATTCTTCTCTTGGGTCCTTCTGTGTCTTCTGCGTGGCTTGGTCTTCCTCACTGGGTGCCAGCCACGTGAGATACACCTTGACCGGGTCAATGTGCCAGTGTTTATGAAATGATACTGGAATCTGATGGGCGAGGTAGTCCTTGGGGTAATCTACTGGCCGAGCCTGCGCAAAAAAACAGAGTTACAGTTTCCTGCTGATTAAGAATGATGGGCTCGTTCCTCCTGAAGATGGAGACAAATACGGAAACCCACACTGCACAAAGCAGAGGGAACTTGGAGCACCCAGTCTCAAATGTGATATCTCCATCAAATCTCTCCCTCAGGGCTCAAAGCATCTGCAGAAAGGGGGTTAGAAAGATTGTCAGAGCCTGTGGGGGCGGAAGACACTACGGAAGCAAGGCCAGTATACCCAGTAGATCTGATGCACTTAGATGAACTCACAGAGCATGCGCACTGGTCTAAGCCAGATGGGGGCTCCAGCACTGAGAGAGGAAGGGGACAGAAGGGCCTAGCCCTAACCCAGAGGTTATCTCCAGCTGATAACTACTCAAAAAGGAATAATTAGTTTTCTCTGGGTGTGCAAACCACACCCAAGGGCAGGCTCCATGCTCAGCAGTAGATGGCCAACACAAAAATGAGCTTGTTGCTATTTTTAAACAGTTTTGTGTGTGTATATGTATATGTTTGTGGGGGGGTGTTTTTGTTTTTTATTTATTTTTTTGTTGTGTTTTGTTTTGTTTGGCCTCAAGGCTTTGCCTGGGCTTTTTTAAAAAACAAAAAACATGGTTTCCAATTTTGTGTTTTTATGAGATTTCTGTCTGTGCAAATATGTGAGCCTCTACATCAGTATGGGTTTCTTGTGTTTTTTTATTTGGTCCCCCTTTCCCACCCCCATCGTCCTATTTTGGTTTGCTTTTTTTTTTTTTACCTTTATTTTTATTTCTTTTTATTTCATTATTTTTGTTTTTAGATCCCTATTTTCTAATGAAAGAAAAAGGGGTGTGGATTTGTGGTAAGGAAAAGGTGGAGAGGACCTGGGAGGAATTGAGCAAGGGGAACTGTACTCAGAATATATTGTATAATAAAAACATCTATTGTCAATTTAAAAAAAAAAGGTTGGCTCAGCAGGTAAAAAAGTGCTTCCTGCCAAGCCTGAGGATGCGGCTTTCGTCCCTGGAGCCCACATGCTGCTTTAAACCAGTTGCCAGAGTTCACCTTGCCTAGTGGCCTTACTTCTTGCCTGTGGCTTACATGTGGGTTCAGATAGCAAACCTCTGTGAAGTGGGGGACCCATGCAGGTCATCTCCCCCACCCCCAGCCCCGTGCTGCAGGCCTTTTTGGCATTAGGTGCTGTTTAGGCCTAGGCTCAGCTGTCTCTGACGCCCAAGCCATCTTCATCCTTTCTGCTTTACCTGGAGGGAGCACACAGCCTCCCCAGTCCCACCAAGAGAAGATTGGGGCTCTGTGCACGGAGCATCGCAGCACTGAGCCACTTACACACGGAAGACCACAGGTGCTGAATCACTAACCTACTTCACTCTCTCACGTTTCGTGTGTAAGCCAGGCTCTGGGGACACAACAGAACTAGGAATCTGCCCTTGTCCTCAAAGAGCACACAGCCTGGCAGCATGGAGCAAAGCCTCGCCTGACCATCACATGCTCACCGTGGTATCCCTCACCCATCCACACAATAAGTAAAGGCAAATCTTTTTAACTGATTATTTCAGAATAACATTTTGTTTTGTTTCAGTTTTTGAGACTGGATCGGTCTACATAGCCCAGGCTGGCCTGGAACTTCCTATGTAGACCAGGATGGCCTTAGATTCTGAGATCTGTCTGGCTCTGCTTCCTGAGTGCTAAGATCTAAAATGCCCACCATAACAACTGGCCCAAGATAAATGTTGATCCGCATTGCAACTACTTCATTTTATGTGCATGAGTGTTTGTGCACATGCATGTATGTATATCTGTCTTACAATTTTATTGCTGTGAAGAGATACTATGACCAAGGCAACTCTTACAAGGACAACATTTAATGGGGGCTGGCTTACAGGTTCAGCGGTTCAGTCCTTTATCATCAAGGTGAGAAACATGGCAGCGCCCAGGCAGGCATGACATTGGCGGAGCTGAGATCCATATCTTGACCCAACAGTAACCAGGAGCAGCATCTTTTCTGCCCAGGGCCCACCCCCATAGTTACATACTTCTTCCAACAAGGCCACACGTATTCTAACAAGGTCAAGCATTCAAACACATGAGTCTGTGGGAGCCATTCCTATTTAAAACACCACAGTATCACATGTATGCCTAGGGCCCATTGAGGTCAGAAGAAAGCACTGGATCCCTATAACTGGAGTTAACAGATGAATGTGAGCCACCACTAGGGCACTGGAATCCTGGGTCCCCTGCAAGAAAATGACAGGCTTTTCAGATATGGCCTGGTGAGGCACTGATCTATGGGTATAGCAGTGGAGACATGGCCTATTCTTGTTTGCTCCATATCAACACTGATAGCAATGCTGGTTGACATTTGTATGTTTTCATCCCAGCTTCCCCAAGCAGAGTCCTCTCTTCTGAACAAAGTTTTTATTTATTCCAGTGAGGCACATGGAGGTAAAAATGATGTTCTCTGTAACCAAGTTAAAGGGCAGGGAACAGGTAAGATGACAGACTTTGGACATGAGGGGTTTATGTTCCATTACTCATATTCAAAAAGTATGTACAGCAGGGAGGTTTTTGGAAATTAACGCTTCTAAGTTTATCGTTAGTTTTTATTTGATGTCCAGCATCCCGAAACCATTATTTATTTTTACAAATCCCTGTCCAGTTTAACATGTGTTTTATGCAGAGTTCACTGAGCATTGCATATTGCTATACCCATTAGTGAAATATGATTTTGGAATGGATGATCTAGGCCTATGATTTCACAGTGACCTACCCTGACAAACGCAGGAGGCCTGTCCAGTACGGCCTGTGAGGACGCTCTGAGTCCCTCTCTCCACCTCTTACATATTTGGGCATTGAGGTGTGGGTACCCAGTCTCAGATTCTCTCAGCACAAACATCATGGAGACCTGGGTTGAGCCATTACAAATGTCAAGTCTTCGAATGTGATCATACTCTAAAAGATGCTAAAGAGAGCAGACACAGCAGTGTAGGTTGGGGGCACAGGCTATAAACCCTCTGTAACATCACAAAGGGTTCAGATTTACTGTGTGAATCAGAGAAATCAAGAGTTTTTAAAACATGAGGAACAACACATAACTCTAAAAATAATCGTTTCTGAATTATCTTCAAAGGACGTTCACTCCAGGATTACATTATCTTTCTGTCTTCCTAGGAGGAAGAGGCTGCTATAGAAAAATCTAATTAATCTTCATAAGTTACTTCCCTTATACACAAGCAGCCTGCATTACTTTTCCATGAGTGAAACATGGAGACATGGAGTCTAAGAGGCAGAAACAGAGAGTAATTCACTTTCTGAGCTATCGTAAAGATAGCGTAAGACACAGGCTTAAAAGAGAAAGACATCTCAAGGCCTGGGCGCATATGTGCCTCCCAGCAGGGGCCAGGAGTGAGGGCCCCCATGAGTTTCCTCTCAGAAAAGCTCTATTCTTAACCCCCCACCCTTGGACTAACACAGGATTCCTGGACACAGGAGTGAGTTCTATCTTCATTGTCAATGATTATACGTTCTTCGCTTTGTTCAAGTTGTTGTTCTATAGTGAGATTCTGCCATGCTCAATTCTCTGTATTGCTAGGATTGTAGATCTAAAGTGTTAGGATTTGCATTTATTTGGAAAGAAAGGAAGGAAGGGAGGGAGGGAGGGAGGGAGGGAGGGAGGGAGGGAGGGAGGGAAGGAGAAAGGAAGGAAGGGAGAGACTGAGAGAGAAAGAAAGAGGGAGGGAGGAATCAAACAAGCAAGCAAGCTCAGAAGGAGGGGCTGGAGAGATGGTTCAGCAGTTAAGAGCACTGGCTGCTCTTCCAGAGGACCCAGGTTCAGTTCCCAGTACCCACATGGCAGCTCACACCATCCATTACTCTAGCTTTTGGACCCCTGTGGGCACCAGGCATGCACGTGATATATATACATACAGGCAGACAAAACACTCACACATATTTAAAAGTAAATAAATAAAGATAATATTCCCCATGGAACCTGTCCGCACCTTCCTTAAGATTTCCAAAAATAAGAGAGAAGAAAGAAATAGACTCTTGAGTGAGGAGGACGCCCCTCCCCACGCCCCAGTGAGAGGAAGAGAATCACGCTCTCACCTGATGGAAGAGGGGGCTGTGTGTCACGGGGATGCCCAACCCACTGAAGCACATGCCCAGGACCATGTCGTCAGGAGCGTCATTGCTGTAGCATCGGCAGTTGCTCACAAGAACTCTCCGAATGGCTTCCCTGCTGAAAACCATACTGGCAGAAGCAAACAGAAACGGGGATTAAAGGGTGCCATGGAACCCATTTAACCTAATGGAGGGCTTCAGTTTAGAGGCTGAACTCTCCAGAGAGAGGAACTGACGGGAACACTTCCACTGACAACTGGAGAGGGCAGGGTTGTACACTGTTTGAAAGCAAAATCACCTGAAGAGACGTTTACCTCCCTAGGAGACACTTTTATATGTATCTCCTGTAAACAAACACTATGAGATGTGATTTTTCTAACATTACCGGGTTAGTTTTTGTCAACCTGACACACGCTGGAATCATCAGGAAAGACACTAGAATCATCGGGAAAGAGGGAACCTCACTGGAGAAAATGCCTCTATTAGTTTGACCCGGAGGCAAGTCTATGGGGCCATTTTCCCGATTACTGACTGATATGGGAGGGTCTAGCCCACTGTGGGTAGTGATGCCCCTGGACACATGGCCCTGGGTTGTATAAGAAGGCAGGCATGGGGAACAAGCCAGTAAATGGCACTCCCCCGTGGTCTCTGCTTCAGCTCTTGCCCTGACTTGCTTTCATGATGGACTGCAAGGTATTGGAGGAAATAAAACCTTTTCTCCCAAAGTTCCTTTGAGTCATGGTTAAAATATGTGTCCTGTTTAATCACAGCAGCAGAAAACAATGCAGGGGTGGACAGGCGGTGACCTGGTTTTTTTCTGTTTTGTTTTGTTTAAGGTAGGGTTTCTCTGTGTAGCCCTGCCTGTCCTGGAACTCACTCTGTAGACCAGGCTGGCCTCGAACTCAGAGATCCGCCTGCCTCTGCCTCCCAAGGGCTGGGATTAGTAGAGGCATGGGCCACCACTGCCCGGCTCATAACCTGTCTTCAACAGTGCTGTGACACCATTTGACCTGGTGTGTGGTACTTCCTGGTAGAGTCTCAGACCACTCTGCTCTTTCTGTGTTCCCCTCCAGCATCGCAGGCAGCAACATTTCTCTCATGCAACCTTCTCGGCTTCCCTTGACAGCAGGGTTCTAGATCCACACGGACAACAAGGAGCCCAAGTGTGAGGGAAGACCATTTGCTACAGCCCCTGCCAGTCTGGGCAGCAGAGGGAGACGGCAGGGCCCGGCACACATTCTTACAGGCTGTCCCTAGGTGTGCCCTGAATGGAGTATCTGAGCATCGAGACTGAAGCAGTGGTGGGAATTGAACTGGGTCCTCTGAAAGAGCAGACAGTGAGTGCTCTTTACCGCAGAGCCTCCTCTCCAGCCCCAACCCATTAAAAAAAAAAAAATGCAACAACAACAAAAAAAAGCAAACAAAAAACTTGATTCTTAAGCCAAATTCTTGGAAACTGCTAAGCAGCCCTGGACAAGGTACACACCATTGTCTGTACGTTTTTATCAAAGGCCCCCTGAAGGGATCAGCTCATGAAGATCACTTCCGCATCTTAGTGAGGGGGCTTTTAAAAACCGGACTTTGCATGACTCCTATCATCTATGTGGGAATAAACAAACAGTGTTCATGCCCTTCTAGACTGACTTGCTCTCAATTCCTTGAAAAGCAATGAGTCCCTTTGTTACACAGTGGGGCCCTGATGAGAAACAGGACACAGGTGCTGTCTACAAATAATTCATACCTTAAGCAGGAAGCAGCAAAGTAAACAGGCAATTAGACAGTAACGGGTTTCGTAAAGTACTGTGCAAGTGCATTAGAAAAGCCTCCAACAATTGTTTAGAATCAAGCATTATTACAGGGAGGCTCCAGAGGCTGCACAAGGCTGCTGGCAAGCAGGCCTGGTAAATGACAGCGACCTAAAGTCTTCAGAGACGCAGGAAGCTGGGAAGGGGAACAACACTGAACAGAGGCCATGATCAGAGAAAAGAAGAAACAATGTGTTTCTGGGAAATCGCTACAAGTTCAACATGGACTCCTTAGGACAAGAATGCTGACAGATGAGGCCTGAAGGACCAAAGGGGCACAAGCCAAAGTCACCAGGGGGCCTTAGGGACCCCCGATACGTGGAGGGTGTCACACTCTGGTCATGGGACATAGAAGCCGTCCCTCAACCTCTCCTGTTTTCTGTGTCAACGTGGGTTCTCCCTCCATGTCATCCTCCTGTGATGTCACCAGAAGGCTGCCACCAAGGCTGAGTACAAGGCAGGGCCAGTTTTTGGACTTCTAAAACTGTCAGCTAGAGAAACTTCTTTGTGTTAAAAGTTACCCAGGTTCAAGCATTTTGTTCTAGTGACAGACTAAGACAGAACCATTCCAAACCGGGGTTTCATAAAAAAAAGAATGAAAGGCCCCAACCCTTCAAAAGCTTGTAAACTATCTAGCACTGCTTGGCACATAGTGACCATAACTGTCTGTGGCTGATATCCAGTTACTACCCTCCTCAACACCCGCTAGTAAAGGCTGCGGCAATAACAAAGGAGATTAACTGCCCAACTGACTTACCCATAAAAAATCAAATTAAAATCTTTCCCCATAGAGTTCAGGCAGGTGCTTCATTTAAAACGATTGATTTTTAACTATTATTTAAAAACCTATAAATCCTATACAAATATTGCTTAATTGCCTAATCTAAGATTCTATACTCTTCTTTCATCAAACATGATTTATTAAGCACTGGATAATTTAAAATTTTAATGACTTTTTTTCTCCTGAAATTGAAATCCATAAGCATTTTCTTCCATCTAAAAAGACAGTCAAGACTAGTTGGCTGTTTAGAATCAAGCATTATTACAGGGATATTCCCACCACCACATACTTTGACCTGAATTTTGTAGTATCTCTTCAAAGAATAAAGTAATCTTTACAATGAGTTCTGTTCACGTTTCCAAAATGTAATGTTTACTTTTCTGTAATAGAAGCAACCACCATGTAAAGAGAATCCATGTGCCAGAACAGACAGACCTCAGAATTACAGACCATTTCTGCCTGTGCAGAAAGAAAAAAAATCTAATGCTCAAAGTACAGGTAGTTCTTTCTGGACTCAACCAAGCACAGGTGAAACATATTTACTGTTTGTATTCTTTCCATCATCCCAGAAGTGACACAATATAAAAACCATTTCCAGCTAGGTATGGTGCTACACCCCCCAATGACAGCATCACTCTGAGGCTGGGGCCTCACTCTGAGGCAGGGGGAAGAGGAGTTCCAGGCCAGCCTAGGATACACCATCAGATCCTCATCTCAAAAGGGGACATTCCACAGCACCTGTGTTGTAATGTGTATCAGACGTGATCAGGAACTGATTCACAGTTTGAGGGAGCTTGGTCACAGGTCACCCGCCCATGTCACATTGTACCTAAAGGCCTTGAGCACCTAGAGGAGTCCCTGGACTCTTAATCCTTAAGGGATAAATAGAGATACAGAGAAGATGAGAGATGGCTGCGTCCATAAGCCGCTCTGCTCACTCACCCGCCTCCTCCTGTGATGTAGCTGTAGCCGCCTGTGCCCAGGCCGTAGCCATAGCGCTCACCCAGAAACACCGGGTCACTGGAGTCATAGCAGCTAAGCAGGTGTCGGAGCCTGGAGATGCTGAGACGCAGAGAGAAGCTTATTCAGTTCTGGTGTGGCTTCAGAATGAAGTATTTAGAGGTGAAATTCAAGTGTAGAATAAATGGATTTTTAAAAAAACTCAAAATATGAACACAGTACATTAGAAGAGAGAGATCAGGGGTGTCTTTCATCCAATTTGAACTTAGCCCTGCCAGGCCCAGGGGTCTCTGTGGGGGCAGCAGGTGGCAGGTGAGTGACTGAAGGTGCTCAGATGGCTATAATTTTCCTCTACCAGGAGAGTAGAGTTTTGGCTGTTCCCAAAGTAAGTGGTGCTAAAACCTCACCTCTCCTCAAATAGACTAGGGTTGTTTTAACACTTGATGGCTACGAAAGAGTTTCCAAAGGCTAAGTAGGCTTGGGGGGGGGGGAAGGCTGTTCTTCTGTCAGGGTGGGGCTGACAGGTGGGAAGAGACCTAACACAGAAAGGTATACCCACAAATCCTCAGAGTAAGGCCAGTGAGGTCTACATAGTTCCAGGTTAGCTATAGAAAAGGAGAAAAAAGTAGGGAGGGGCCGGGCAGTGGTGGCGCACACCTTTAGTCCCAGCACTTGGGAGGCAGAGACAGGCGGATTTCAGAGTTGGAGGCCAGCCTGGTCTACAGAGTGAGTTCCAGAACAGCCACAGCTATACAGAGAAACCCTGTCTCAAAAAAAACAAAACAAAACAAAACAAAAACAAAAACCAAAAAACAAACAAACAAACAAACAAAACAAAACAAACAAAAACAAGCTAACACTTATATGCCTTACAGAGAGCGTCCAGATTTCTAGGTCACTCACTGACCAGTGATCCTTAAAACTAATTTTTAAATGACCCATAACTTTGGGTTAAAATCTTAATGGACTAAGTTTCAAGATGCCGCTGAGTCCAGTGAGGTTACGGGGCAGATGCCACAGGCTCTGAGCAAAACACAGTGTTGCAAATGGACAGGGAGCAGCAGGTGTCCCAGACACTCACTGTCCTCTGCTTGGGGAGAGTTGGGGTGACACCAGAAGAGACCAGCAAACACTCAAGAAGGATCCAGCTTTCCTGGGCTTACCCGAAGAAAGGGTGAAGCTCGGAGCTGGGGAAGCAGCTTTACTGTATAAGGATAAGACAGAAACAGCCGCAACCCCTCCCTACAAGCGCGTGCTCCAGAGTCTCTCAAGTGTGCAGCCTGTTAGAGGTTGTAAGCCTGTAAATAGCTTTAGAACGTCTGGAGCCCAAGGCCTTTGCCGAGGCTGGCAGTTTCTGAGCGAGCATAAAACATGATCCCTCTGAGTTCTGCTGTTGTTGGCATAGAGGTTAAACATTCTAAACACCTAATTTGGGATCTGTCTTCTAGGAGTGGTCTGAGGAATTCATCTGCATGGAGAGAATGACTGCATTTGCTGACAGAGGGGCCGTGCTTGAAGATCTAAGGAAACTGAAGTTCAATGTGGAAAAGACCGAGATCCCTGAGACTTTCTAGGGCAAAACAGGTCTACTTCTTGAGCTTAAAACAAAACAAAACAAAACAAAACAAATAACAAAAAAACAGAAGAGAGGTGGCTAGAAGTGCATCAGCCATGAAGCACTGGCTTCTCATGCAGAAGAGCCAGATTCAGTTCCCAGCAACAACACAGTGGCTCACAACCATCTCTTACACCAGGGAATTCAGCGCCCTCTTATGGCCTCTCCAGGCACTGCATGCATGTGGTGCACTTACATACATGTAGGCAAAACACTCATAGGCATAAAAAAACTCATAGGAGAGAACATTGTTTTTTCTCTTCTTCCTACATATTGTGAAATTGTCAGTTCCACCTACGACATTCAGTATTTTAAGGTTATAGTGATTTAAGATTCCTCTGGGCTTATTATACCACGAATGAGTCTCATTTTCAACATACTACTGAGAGGCTCAGGGGCTGCAAATGGAGTCGGATAATTATCACCCACTTCGCATTCACTAAAGAGTAGGAATGTGGGTGAGTCGGATAGATTTCAACTCCATCTACAGGGATTTGGCCCAGGAAAAGCATTTCACTTAACAATCTGTTCCCATTTCAGGCTCTTCTGAGTCTCAGGCATGTGGGGGAAGCACGTCCTTGCTCTCTAATAAGGACCGCCCGAGCCGGATGTGTACAGCTCGGCAGTGCTGGCAGATTTACCGGCAGAACACCAACTTTTCAAGGCCAGAAGATGCTGTATCCTGGCCTATTATGGTATTGTATTTTATAATTACAGAAAAGTTACAAACACAGGATGAAAGCCCAGCTACCCTTTGCCCAGATTGACCACTTATTCCCATTTACTATAGAGCGTCATTCACAGGCTCTTCTCTATGTATATCAAAAACATAAATGCACAATATGAATATTTTTTCACTCTCTGGAAAAAGTTCACACTAATTCTCCTAAAAGTACATATACTATACCCTGCCCCAACCATTCCAGTATATATTTCCTAAGGGCAGAAAAGTCCTCAACTTCAGGAAATTTAACACTGACATGGTAAGTTTCTTTAAACATCAGCCATTCTGCCCCTACAAAGTTAACCAAGAGAAATGAAAGCAAGATGTCTACACTGAGACTTCTCTATGAAAATGCACAGTGGTGGCTGGAGCAGCAGCTCAGCAACTAAGAGCACTGGCTGCTCTTAGAGGACCTGGGTTCAGTTCTCAGCACCCAGATAGCAGCTCATGAACATCTGTAACTCCAGGTCCAGGAGATCTGATGCCCCATTCTGGTCTTCATGGGCACTGCACTCATGTGGTCCACAGACACAGATACAGGTAAAATATATAAAATAAGATAAAGGGATCTTTAAAAATATACAGTAGCCTTCATTATAATAACTTGAAATCAAAATACTAAAACAATATATTTAAGTGAACTACTAATTCTAATTTTTATGAATTGATGTAATAGTGTCAGTTACAGCGCCTCCTGCCTTGACCTAGTGTCTTTCTTTGGCTAGTAATTACTGCCTTATCTTTGAATTCTCAAACTTTTCTTCTGCAATGTCTAATTCGCTGTTAATCCTGTTCAAAAGGTTTTTAAAATCCCTGATAATAGAGTTTTCATGTCCATAAGATTATTTCAGACATAGTATAGCTTCCATGCATCCCCTTTGAAAATATGAATAGAGTTGTGATGATTACTTAAAAACAGAATAACACATATACATACATATACATATGGTAACTAATGGTAGTACTTCCAACTCTGGACATTGTCATTCAGTGAGTTATGGTGTCTCGGTCTTCCCAGTGGGGACAGATACCATGCCCAGCCCCATACAGTGTCCCTGTCATTCTCTCTGATCATTTTGGTCGGATCTATTCCAGTATGGAGAAGCATCTACTGTACTGAATACTTAATGCCAGGGTTGTGGTTTGGAAGTCTGTCTGTCTGTCTGTGGTTGTTATTGTTTGTTTGTTGTTCTAGACAGGGTTTCTCTGTGTAGCCCTGGCTGTCCTGGAGCTCACTCTGTAGATCAGGCTGGCCTTGAACTCAAGAGATCCGCCTGCCTCTGTCTCCCAAGTGCTGGGATTAAGGGTGTGCGCCACCACCATCCAGTTTGTCTATCTGTTTTCTATTTATGTGTCCTGCAACAGCCTTGGTCTCCTGAGACCCTCAGGCCCATCTCTTTAACGCAAACTATGTAGGGTCCAACCAGTCCCTCTTCCTAAGCAATGGCTTGGCGTAGCCAGAAGGCTGTCAGTGGGGCAGTGACCTACTTCATGCTGTCAGATGTTCGGCATCTTAAGACCATCCCATCCCTGCCACTCTGTCCCCAGAAGCAGACATAGCTATTCTCAGTCAGTTCTAGGATGAGAGGGACCCTTACCTACCTGATTAATGTATCATCATCCACAATGACTAACCATGAGATTTTGTCGTTGCTGCGATTCAAAAATTTTTCCAAAATGGCAAAGGTTTTTCCACAGTGACCTAGGGAAGGTGAGGAGAAAACTGGCAATCAATGTATTATTCACTCTAAAATATGTAGTGTTCATTTAATTTTTTTTTTATTTTTATTTTTTAGTCTTAAAGTGGCAGAAAAGCCTGAAGTTTGTCATGCATAATAAAGGGAAATTGTCCTAGAAATTAGCCTTCTGTAATTCCCATGTAAGCTGAAACAAGCCCTTTCTTCCCTTAGTTGCTTTTGGCCATGGTGTTTTGTCACAGCAATAGAAACTCTAAGTAAGACAATGTCAACAGGCCCAGCACTTAGGTGGATGTAGGAGGATCACAAACTCAAGGCCAGTACAGTGGCTTTAAGGCCAGCCTGGGCTATGCGAACTCTCTCGAAAGGAAACCAAACTGAAAATGTTTTTCACTAGTAAACAACCTGATCGACTCCCAACAAATTGTAATCAGAATATTATCACCTGTAATACTGCTTACCATGCACCTGAACACTGCAGAATGCACCAGGCCCTCAGAGAGAGAGTCAGAGAATGAACTGGACCACAGACGTGGAAGGACGCAAGCCTTGCTATGAGAAGCTGACAAAGTAACTGGGCGCCTCCCATTTCAGCCCTTAGGAACTGTGTGGAGCTGGGAAAACACTGCTGCTCAAGTACATCATACGTGCTGCGTGCCCGGTGCGAGGGTGTGGCCCATCCCTCCTAAACTGCAGAGCATCTGTCTGTAACCCAAAGTCCCATGTGAGAGCCAGTACCTATCTACAGGTAAAGATGCTCAACGGAAGAAGAGAGAAAGACAGACAGAAAAACCTAAAATAAGAAACCCTACTACTTAGATTTCAGTTTATCCTGACTCATTCATTTACAATATGGGAATTTTTAATCAAGGGAGAACTAAGGACTCACCCCTGTCTGTATTGGGAATTCCCAAATCCACTGTGGGGATGGTGGTTTCTGCATAGTCACTGTAGTATTCGATAAGGCTGGCCTGTGCCGCCCATGTCTTCTTTACAATGGGTACTGAACAGGACAGTCATAGCCGTGATGCAGAAAAAAAAGAAACAAAAAACTCAAGTCAGCAGCGTGACCCCACAGAGAAGCAACATTCATTCATTCTTTCTCAGTGCCTCAAACCCTGTGCTTGCACCCAAGGGAGCATCAGTGCCCTCTGCTGGTGAGCAGAGGGCAGAGCACTCTGGTTGAAGGGCTACTGTACATGGCTCCTGGTGTGCACATCCCACCTCACCTCCTCCACATAATGAGACATTGGTCAGATAATACTGCTTTGTTTAAACAAACTGTGAATCATTTCTCTTCTTCCCAAAGGTTAGTTCATTTAACTCTCCCATAAATAGACTCTAAGAGACATTATTTAGAAGCTGGAGAGATGGTTCAGTGATTAAGGGCACTGGGCTGCTCTTATAGAGAGCCCCCAGGTTCAGGTCCCAGCACCTACATGGTGACTCAGAACTGTCTGCAGCTCCACATACAGGTGATCTGATGCCCTCTTTTGGCCTCCTCGGGCGCTGGGTGTACATGTGGTACATATACTACATGCAGGCAAAACACTCATACACATATAGAGTTAAATTAAAATGTATTTTGTGTGTATATGTGTGTGTGCATGTACATGTGTGAGTATGTACACATGTCAGCAGAGGAAAGAGAAGAGCTTGGGGGACAGTCACCTCTCTTTCTCCCCTTCCTCTCCCTCTCCCTGTCTCTGTCTCTCTCTCTCTCTGAGGCAAGGCCTCTCATTGAGCCTGGAGTACATGCTATTCAGCCAGGCCACATGTTCAAACATATGAGCCAATGGGAGACACTGCACATCCAAACTTTCCACCATGAGAAAAATCATAGTGAATCCTTCTCTCAAGGAAGTGTCCCACTGAGGTATTTAAATTGGAGCAGAGTAAAAGTTTATTCTTCAAACATTATTATTGAAAAAACAGAAGAGCTCCCAGCTTCACAGGTAGCATGAATCTCCTTAGGGCTTCCTAGAGTCAGTGAGACCCCCTCACTGGAAAGGACAGCAGAATAATCCGTCTTCACCCCTTGAGAATTTACCTGCAAGTATGTCTCCTGCTACAAGGGACATCTGAACATTTTATGAATGTTCAGTCCATCAGATGTGAACATGCCAGGAAGTTAAGACTGAAGGGTTGTTTGGATTCCGAGGAAGTTGCTATTATCAGCTGGCAAATGGACCTTTTTCTCCATGTTTGGGTCGGAGACCAAAAAAGGGCAGTCGGCTGGTGTCTGTGTCCCCTAGAATGCTAGAGATGCACACGTGTGCCGATTCCTCATCTTTTGCAAAGTGGCCCTAAGCTTGCAAAGCACCCCTCCTGTCTGATGAAAAACATCATCTGGGGTACGTTCAGCCATTCAACAGCCAGGTAGGCTGGGTATCACATGACTCCCTCAGCCAATCACCTCATCTGACTAGTGTGGCCTGAAGCAGGTCGGGTGGTTGCCTTACCTGCATCCTCTTTCAGCTACAATGTGGTCTAATGAAGCTTCACGTTGCCTCCTCCGGATATGAGCAGTAAAGACAGCTAATAGAGTTTGTCTGTTCTTTTTTTAAATCAGGAAGCAAGTGTGTTGTTTATTTTTAAGAGCCAGAGGAAACTTTGAAAAAAATCTAATAGCTGAGGAAGTCTCACGTAATCTTTTTAATTAGAGGGAGCTCACGGAAAAGCATCACATCCTATCTAATGTGATGGACGAAAACTGCCCACTCTAGGAGTGTGAGACACGCAGAGGCAACACTGAGCAACGCAAAGAAAACACTTAAGGGTTTCTAACAGCTCACATTGCAAAGCTAGAACCCCTGAACCCAAGAGGAAGTCATTGAGATGCATATTTAAAAATCAGGGGTCTTTTCCTTACTCACATGTTTCAAATGGTGTCAACATGTATTACTTCCTGGAGCCAAAAAAAAAAAAAAATTAAATTCTTTTTGCCATGCTCTGAGAATTTTCTGTTTTCTGTGAGAATCCAAGCAAATTCAGTAGCTGCATTGCTTTTTCATGGTTAGGGATACAGGTAAAACAGTTATGATATTCAAACTTGGTCTCGTTATCAATCCATTGTGGTGACGTAAAATATGAGTTTTACATGCATTAACCTTTGCCATTCTATCCCTCTTCCTCTTCCATGGAGGTGACAGAAGGTCATGAGTGGGTAACAGCATAGCCCACTCTTGGTTTTTCAAAAATATACTTTCTTATCTGTTTTATTTTTCCTCCCCTTCATTGTCATTTAGCCTTTGTTCCTCATGGACTTTCTACCCCAGGACAGAACAGGAAAAAAGAAACAGTAGCCGCTATCTGTGTATTCTGCTTGGATAGTAACTCAATCTGCCAAGGCCCCACGAAGTGTGTGCTATGGGTCACAGGCGGGCTTCAATTCCTTGCTATCCTTCCTCGTTGCTTCATAAAACCTGCTTGCATGGCTCCTGTCAAACTTCAAACTGTCCTTGAGCATAGTCAGGCATCAGCATGAATATCGAAGACGATTTATCAATTGAGGTCTGAAATATATCCAAGTTTAGTCAGGCTAGAACAGAGAGCCCCAGTCCTGCCTCCTGACCCAATGGAGTAGCACTAGAGAAGCTAAAGGAAAGCTACTACCTCCTAGCCAAAGGAATGGAGTGTAGCTGGGGCTGGAGAGAAGCCCCCCGGGGTTACAGCACTTGTTGCTTTTGCCTATGTTCAGCTCCCAGCACCCACACGGCGGCTTTCAATCATCCTAACTCCAGTTCCAGGGTACCTGATGCCTTCTTCTGACATCCACAGTCACTGGGCACAGGCATGGTCCACAAACAAATGCTCGTAGGCATAAAATAAATAAGTAAATCGTGGAATCTGCCTCTGGGTGGAGACAAGCCATTGTCTCCTCCAATTGGGCAGGTAAGGATCCATCCCTCAGGAAGGCAGGTTTAATCCTTCCCAGAATTCCTGCCCTCAGTGCCTCTCTAGAAGTTTCTGCTGGATCTGTCCACCCTCAGAAAAGTGTAGCTTTTCCTTATTTACTGTTCTCCTTTTTTCCAGATGCTGGCCGGAGCCTAAGTATGCTTTCTCTGGGACTCTGGATTTCCCCAGCTTTCCCTAAAGCCCTCTCCCTGGGTCTCCATGCCTGTTCAACTCAAGCCCATGGCCTTGTTGCCATGCCCCACATCTGGGTATCAGTCAAGACTTAGGTTTCCCTGCTTTGGAGTTTTTCTTTTTTAACACTAATTAAATTGTCTTGGAGTTTCTATTTAAATCTGTTCTTAATTTTTTTTTTATTAATGACACTAAGAATCCCAAGGGGTAACCCTGATTTGTCTGATAACATTAGGTGACTGTAGCAAGGCTCCCCACATTTCAGGTAACCAGAGGCCATGGGATGTGGGTCAGCTGGTTATCAGTCTCCTCAGCCCCCTTTACAAAATCAAGGGAGTCACCGCATTGCCATAGCATGAGGAATTGTCTAGTTATGATTATATTAGGGAATGGTTGTCTTACACAGGGAGGAGAGGGAGACAGGTGTGGGGGGGAGGAGAGAGACATTGATTAGAAGTCATTATGGTAGTCAGCCACTAATAGGATAACATCAGTTTTCTTGGTCCAACTGTTATTTAGATTAGACTTTTTTTTAACAAGTTATTTTTTATTACTTTTAAAGTGTGTGTGTGTGTGTGTGTGTGTGTGTGTGTGTGTGTGTGTAGGTGTACATGAGAGCCAGAGGTGTCAGATCCCCTGCAGCTGGAGTTATAGGCGATTGTAAGTTGACAGACATGAGAGCTGGGAACTGAACATGGGTCCTCTGGGAGAGCAGCGAGGGTTTTAACCTCTGAGTCATCCCTCCCATGCTAGACTAGAGTTTCAAAGGAGACCGTGCAGAGTCCAGTGGGCACACAGGCTTTGCATTCATACAGCAAAAGGATGAACCCATCTAAAAAGCAGCCATCTTCACAAATGAGTGCACGGAAGTTTAAAGATAGCTTGCCTCAGAAACCCCCGTTTGAAAGCTTCAGGCTCCCCTTAGGTCTCAAGTCTCAGTCACCTCAGACCCGAGATAAATGTTTGAGATTTTATAATTTTAAAAACTATTTAAACTCTGAATCCAGGTATAAAAGCATTTCATAGATATCTTTTAAAAATTTGATCTTAAACTTAAAGAATTAAGAAAACCAAATTATTCAACATTCCTAAGTCAAAATGAACAAACACTCACTTCTGTAGATTATGAAAAATGCAACAAGAGGGACCTTTAGTTTTTCATTTCATTATCATCTGAAAAATATACTCCTCTTACTATCTATATTATCAACATCAATATTGCAAAAATAATCACTACTCTGAGCACAGCTTCAAGATTAACTAAATCAATGTAAATATTTTTTCTGCAAAGTAAAAAAGAAAAAAAAATCTTGTGCAGTTTCCTACCACCTTTTTTCAAAAAATTTAAAGATTTTATTTTTATCATGTGCCTGTGCATGATGTGTGTGCAGTGCCTGTGGAGGCCAGAAGAGGGCACCAGAGACCCTGGAACTGGAGTTCCACAGTTGTGAGCCACCATGCAGATGCTGAAGACTAAATGCAGGACCTCTGCAACAACAGCCAGGGCCTTATCTCTCTGGCCGCTCCAAGATAGTTTTCAAAATCACCCCCAAAAGCCCTTCCAGATATTAGATTTAGGTTAAATTTATGATAAATAAAAGTCTTATTTAAATTCCTTCACTGACTGTTAACTGTAGGCCTCCTTGTATACTAAATACATAGATTTATTCAGTCTGATTTAATAGGATTTGGGATTTGACATTACCAATCTGGGCAAGCCTAGCAACTCATTAACTCATTACTGGATTTTAATTGGTGATGATGTACATAGGTAACCCTATAAATTCAAATTAGAACAGTCTTTTGTTTTACAAATGTCTTCTCCCTTAAGATATAACCTATTCCACCTGTGCTACTGCATAAAACATTCACATGAATCTCCCAACACGCTAATCCCAGGACCATGACAGCTGCGTTAGGAAGCTTCCTATATTTAGGCCACACCCCATGCAATCAGTCTTCACAAGGAAAAACAGAAGTGCTAAAATGAGATCATACAAAAGAATGTCCAATTCTAAGCATCAGCAAAGCACTGATTCAAATGAGATAGGACAAGGTGAACTGTGCCCATTTATATTAGACTGGGCCTTGAAATTTAACATTATCCCTATAACTAGCAAACTTCTATAATGAGACACCAGAAATCCGCACCCTGGCGTTTCTGTTAAGTCAGGCCACTGCCTCTGAGGTGACTTTTTTTTCTCTTTTCCAATACAAACACTCAATGAGCAAACCTGTGACTCTTCATTTAAAAGTACCAACATGTCCACAGAAATATAAATGTAAAAAGGCTTATCATTGTTGGTATTGTATTTCCTTGGAAGCCCCTCTGGTGGTTTCCGTTCAGTGGGACGCTTTACAGAACAAACTATCACCCACACCACACACCGTCTCCCAGGCTGCCACAGCTGAATCTACCATTTTCAATTTAAGGCGCTGATCTCAACAGTATTTAGAAGAGCTATGACCACTCACGCTTCAAGACAAAATTGCCTCTCATAAGTGATCTTGGAGATTGGAGTGGCCCAGCGAGGAACCCCTGATCAAATAGCCTCTTTCCCTTCGGCATCCACTAGCATAATCTCTCATCTTGAGTTTGCACCTGGCTGGCACTGTTTCAAAGACATTTGGGATTTCAAAAGTTCAAGGAAAGTGAAAAGCCCCAAACATACTTCTGTCGGCA
Source organism: Mastomys coucha (assembly GCF_008632895.1). Classification (NCBI taxonomy): domain Eukaryota; kingdom Metazoa; phylum Chordata; class Mammalia; order Rodentia; family Muridae; genus Mastomys; species Mastomys coucha. Next base: position 144,198,638 of record NW_022196905.1, on the reverse strand, counting down.
TGAAATTTCTTGCATGTTTTCACTGCAACAAAAATCTCCTCCTTCTTTACTGGTATTCCCTAAAAAAAAAAAAAAAAAAAGAAAGAAATGGGGTAGGGAAGAGAAAGAAAAAAAAAGTTACATACATTTGTAGGTCAGTACTCTCCAGACTTCATGCCCACAGTAGATCTTAAATATAGTTAAAATAATCAATACCACAGATATCCATCTCCATGGTAGTTCTAGGGAAGAAAGGGGACATGTAGGAAAACTGATAGCATAGGCTCTGGAGTCAGGCAGCACAGAACCTGCCTCACAGCCCTGCACCTATGGAGTCCAACCCTGAACCTATCTCCCTCCCAAGCCTGAACTTGCATCCCAGCTCAGTCCCAGACATGAATCCTAGCTTAGCTCTTTACCTGTACCCCAGGTCAGCCCTAGACCTGTATCCCATCTTGTCCCTGTACCCGTACCTCAGCTCAGCCCTGCACCCATACCCCAGCTCAGCCCTGTACTCTTGCTCAGCAGCTGCAGACCAAGAGCCATTGCTAACAAGTCCCTTACGCTCTCTGGACTTCCCTGGTCATTTAGAGATCAGGCCTAAGAGCCACCAGAAAACTGCTGTCACTGCTAACTTACTAAGAACATGGCAGGTAACTAACAAATGTGAGTTATTGTCATCTATTCATGTTCTCAACTAGTAGAGATTTTGACAAAGGGAGAAGAACAGAAGATGACTTCATGCAAGGGGGAGATGTCTGCTTCTCTGGGTGTGGCCACACGTGGCACTGAAAGTCATACATGACTCCTTACTGTCTACTTGAGTCTAGTCCATGGATATTCTGCCCTCTGCTTCAAACCCTGGGTAGGAGGAAGCCCACACAGGTTGAAGGAAGCACAGAGAGATTTGATGGCAACCTTCAGTTCCTCCCTGGGGCAGCTCTGACACCACCTACTGGTTATACTTTTTGTTGACTTCACACAGACTAGAGCCAAGTGGGAAGACGGCTTCTCAACAGAGGGTTTGCGTCTATCAGCCTGGCCTGTGGGACACTCTCTCCATTAAAGACTGATGTTGGAGGACTTAGCCCACTGTGGGCGGCATCACTCCTGGGCAAGCGGCTCTGGTTTGTACTAGAAAGCTGGCTAAGCAAGCCATGGAGAGTAAGCCAGTTCACAGTGTTCCTTCACGGTCTCTGCTTCAGTTCCTGCCTCCAGGTTCCTGTCTCCAGTGCCTGCCCTATCTTCCTTCTGTGGTGGACTGTGATGGGGGGATGGGGATGCCAAATAAACCCTTCCCTTTCCCACCCGCCTTTGGTCAGTTTGTCACAGCAACAATAAGCAAATTAGAACACCCCTTCTTATATGTCTTCTTATACGACTGTAATAAGAATCACGGTGATGCCACCACTTACAGGTTGGGGTTGGTTCATTCTGATGTACCCCAGCTCTGTCTTGTCACTCAAGATACCAAGAGCATTGCAAAGCAAATAGGTTTTAGGTCTAGAACCCATTGGGTTGCCCATTGGGACTTGCAAATATTACAAGTCCCCTCTATTGTCACACTATAAGGTGTGCATGTGCAGTGTATGTGTGTAGTGTATGTGTGTGCAGTGTATATGTGTGAGTGTGCGCAGTGTGTGGACATGTATGTGCAGTGTATGTATATGCAGTGTGTGTGTATTATGTGTGTATATGTGCAATGTGTGTTTAAGATGACACACACAATAACTGACCTGAGAACAACACACACTATATGAGGTTGTAGAATATATTTCCTTAATGAGGAGGAAAAAAAAACCCAACGGTCAATGATCTAGTAAGTTTCAAAGCCTTCAGGGTCATAGTGGGAGTCAACCATAGATCTGCCATAGATCCACCATGAAGACTTAAGTGTCTGTCCCACGAGAATCTGAACTGTGCCAGGTGAGATCAAAAGCAAGATCACCTGCTGAGAGGGGGCGGCCCGCAGGTGCATGGGCAGGCCTTGTGTGCCACAGAAAATGGCTGCACTCACCTTTCTAAGAAGTGGAACCAAATTCCTCTCACCTCAAGCCACTCCTTTAGTGGACCTAGGCAGAGCTTCCCTTCCCTTGCTGCCTAATCTGGAAAGGCAGCAGCTAGGGGGTTAAGAGTATTAACTGTGGTCTTTCTTTAGATTCCAGAATATCTGGTGACCCTCAAGTAATACCAGAATGTGAGGTTTAGCTTACTTCCTTAGTCTTTAAATTCAAAGCATAAAAAGGACTGTGATATGGTTGTGAGCAACCGCAGGAGAGTGCTGTGATGCTGGGGGAGGGAGTGAGGGATGGGGAGAGGGAGAAAAGGGGGGAGGGAGGGAGGGAGGGGGAGAGGAAGAGAGAAAGGAGGGAAAGGGGTAGGGAGTTAAGGAGGAGCAGATGGAGGGAGGAGGGAGGGAAGAATGAGGGAGAGAAGGAGGAAGAGGGAGATGGAGGGGAAAAGGAGGGAAGGGGAGGAAGTGAGGGAGGGGAGAGGAGGAGCGAAGAGGGGAGGGAACAAAGGAGGGAGACAGAGGGAGGAGGGAGGGAAGGGCAAGGGAGCAAGGGAGGGGGAGATTGAGGGAGGATGGAGGGAAGGGAGGAAAAGGATGGAGGAGAATGAGGCTGAAGGAAGAGGGATGGAAGAGGGAGAAAAGGGGGAGGGAAGAAGGGGCAGAAAGAAAAGAGCAGGGGAAAGACAGGAAGAAGGGTATAAGACAAAGGGGCAGGCCTTATAGGACAAAGGCCCTACTCAGCGCACATACTCTTTCTGCCCACTGCACCCCTTTCTTTCCCTGCCCACATAGCCATGTCACACACACACACCAGCTTTCTCTGTGACAGTCTCTGGGAGACAACCCTCTCCGCTGTCTCCAGGTATGCTGTGCAAGCCCTCGCATGACCCACTTGCTTCCCTCCAGCTCTTCTCTCCCTGGCACTGGCTTCCAGTGGTGAGCAGACTGACTTGGGCACAGGAACACTGATGCTCCATGCATCCCTCATCTCAATACAAAAGACAGGACTAGCAACAGTACTTACCTAGAAGGCATGAGGCATATGGCTGCAGCCAGGCTTGGAGCAAAAGCTGGTTTATGTTTAAACACATAAATTACCAACATAATGTTATGTCCACACCAAGCAAATGTTATGCACACAATATGCACATCCCCCTCTGGTCCAGGAGGAAGTTGGTTTTCTCACTTACACAGAGTGGTAGGAAAGAATGGAACGTGGTGACACAGCGGGGGTCCATGTCTTCTGTACAAAACTCAGGCACAGGGGTGAGGGCTGGTCCTCCACCTTTGTCCCAAATGTAGAGGGCAATCTAGCTCAAGACAAGAGAGCAGCAGAGAGGACAGAGCTAAGTGAAAGCCACAGATATAAAACAGTACAAAATGTCCCATGGGGCAGCAGGACACACTTCCTTGAAAGAACGTTAAGTTGAAGGCTGTGGATATATATATTCAACAGAAACTTTCCTCAGTTTTTTTAAAAAGTGGTAACACCACATAGATTGATCTGATGCTTTATACGTTATAAATAGTTAACCATGAATCAGTATTCATACGTGCAACCAAAAAATCCCGGAGATGACAAAAAAAAAAATCCCAAAGACAACACTAAAGTGCTTTGAGGAAGTGTAACAGAGAGTAACCCAAGGAATGAGACCTCAGCTCCATTTCCCAGAGTCACCTGGAAGCACTGTGTTGGTTTGAATGAGAACAGTCCCCACAGGCTGGATGTCTGCATGCTTGGTCCCTAGTTGGTGGAACTGCTTGAGAAGGATTAGGAGGTGTGGCCTTGCTGGAGACAAGCTCCTGGAGTTTGCCTGTCTCTGTCTCCCAGCACTGGGACTATCTACAGTACCAGGTCTTTCCTGTGAGTGCAGGAACTCATATCCTCACACTAATACAATGAGCACTTTACGAACTGAGCCACCTGCCCAGCCTGAAAAAGAAAACATATGGAGCTAGAGAAAGGACCCAAGGAGCTGAAGGGTTTGCAGTCCCTTAGGACGAACAACAATATGAACTAACTAGTACCCTCAGAGCTCTCAGGGGTTAAACCACCAACCAAAGAGTACACATGGTGGGACTCATGGCTCCAGCAGCATATGTATAGCAGAGAATGGCCAAGTCGGTCATCAATGGGAGGAGAGGCCCTTGGCCCTGTGAAGGTTCTGTGCCCCAGTGTAGGGGAAATGCCAGGGCCAGGAAGTGGGAGAGGGTGGGTTGGTGTTTTGGTTTTTTTTCTGAAGGGGAAACTGGGAAAGGAGATTTCATTTGAAATGTAAATAGAGAAAATATCTAATTTAAAAAAAAAAGCCTTAAATTATCTGCAATAGAGTAACTCTCACATATAATTGTGACACATGCCCAAAATGTTCATAGAAACAATGATGGTCATAGTGAAAAGCAGACACTTACAATCAAGAGAGAGTAATAATTACTACAAGAGACCACTCTTTGAGCTAGAGAGGCGACTCAGCAGCTATGACTACTTTCTGCTCTGGAAGAGTACTGAGGGTCAGTATCCATCACCCAACAGTGACTTAGAACTGCCTGTAGCTCCATTCCAGGGGACTGGATACCCCCTTCTGGCCACTGCAGGTACTGCATATACATGGTTACACATGCATACACACAGGCAAACACTCATACATATAAAAGAAAAATAAATCAATCCTTAATTTCTGGTGAAGTTGCAGGCAGAGAAACACTCATCTTCCCTGGGGGCTATGGTGGGGGCTGTCCACTAGGAATTTGACCATGCTCCAGTGAGTATATAGACAACACAAAATGGACTTGTTTTTTCCAGTTTTGGGGGAGAGAAGGGGTATAGGAGAAGTAGGGGTGAGGAGAGGGGCAGGCATGGGAAGATTAGGAGGTTAGCATGATCAGGGTGCATGATGTGAGATTCCCAAATAATCAATTAAAATTTTTTGGCATGCTTTTAAACATTCACCTCTAGACCCATCTAACTACCTAAAAAAAAGCAAAGACTCATGCATCATGAGATTCAACCTTCCCCTACCCCCAGTCATTCTCCACCTACTGCAGTGAAATTACCTCAGTGGGGAGAACATGATGGGGTGTGGGGAAAGGCACTATTACCAGATATAAAATTTAAGACGCAACTTCTGCATCAAAATACGTGACTATTTCTTCTTTGGTACAGAGCCGGTGGCAAAAATCATGACTGTCCAAGCAACCACTGAGCTCAACAGTGACTCCTGGATCACTAAGACCTCATCAGTCATGACCTACCTCGTGCTTTAAATCAATTGTGAAGTCAGACTTCAGCGCCTCGCTCTTTAATCTCTTGGTAAGCCTGGAAACAGAGACATTCCTTTGAATAACAGATTCATGAAAATTTCTAAGAGCTGAACAAAATACAAATTTTAAGATAAAAACATGTGGCTTGGAAAGAA
>NW_022196905.1:144181183-144193219 GCF_008632895.1 Mastomys coucha | reverse complement strand
GGTTCTTTTCTCACCCAGAATAAAGCCGCACACTCCTGGGAAATTCTGCATTTAACCAGCATCTAGAGTCTTAAGCCCCACGTGCTCTCTGTAAAGCACACACACACACACACACACACACACACACACACACATACACACGCGCGCGTGCGCACTCACATACATACGCAAGCACACGCACGCATGCACGAACCCCGCCCCACCCCCCTCCAGTCCTCTCTACCCAGCTCTCCCAGAGCAAGCCTTTGCTTTCAAGACTAAGCCTAGGGACCTTCCCTAGAAAAGTGCTCTTCCCTAGCCCAACAGAACAAACACTGCCACCATCCTCAAGTGTGATGATACCATGTCAAAGGAAAAGGAGTCTTCCTTTTGGCATAGTTAGACCAAGAGCAAACCTAAAAGAATCCCCTACCCCTCCTCCTGTGCCTCCTGCCTGTCTCTAACAAAGGGCTTATTCTACACTTACTCAACACTGTGTAAGAGAAGGAATGGAGAACATCATGTCTTAACCAATTTTTAAAATTCTTATTTATTTGATATATATGGACACTTTGCCTGCATGTATGCCTGTGAGCCACTTGCATGCACTGCCCATGGAGGCCAGAAGAGGGCGCTGAATCCCTCAGGCCTGGAGTCACACATGGTTATGAAATGCCTGGTGGGTGCTGGGAACCAAACCAGGGTCCTCTGGAAGAGAGGCCAGTGCTCTTAATCGATGAGCTGTATCTCCAGCTCCTTAATCAAATTTTTACCAGAGTTTACAAGGAAAGAATTTACTGACCCAGAACAGCATTCAAAATCATAAACAGATGTTATCAACCTATTCACATGCTGCTTCCAACCTTTATGGTGAATAGCTGTTCTCTTCAAGGTTGCTTTCTAACTATTGACTGCTTTCTGTGAGCGATCACCACAACTCACTCTCTCTCTCTCTCTCTTTCTTTCTCTCTCTCTCTCTCTTTCTCTCTCTCTCTCTCTCTCTCTCTCTCTGTGTGTGTGTGTGTGTGTGTGTGTGTGTGTGTGTGTATGCCCGTGTGCATGAATGTGAGAGAGATAGATTTAATAATAATTGTTTAACAAATCTTGCCACATATTTGCTATACTAGAAGGGGTTTATTTTATTTATTTATTTTTTAATTCCTTGTCTACATGGGGAGAGAGACAAAATATAGTCTAAAAGACCAGATTTTGAATTCGTTACTATGGCAGAGTCCACATTTAAAATAAGTAAGTAAATAAAATAAACTTGGCTGTTTTTACAGGAGAAAAAAAAGTGGGAGGGAAGGAAGTGGGGAGGGAAGGAGGGAGAGAGGGGAAAGGCCACAGTTCCTGACTAAAGCTCTCTTTGGTGGTTGCTACTCAGTGTGGTAAGGAGCAGATGTCACTGGTCACCTGGCGCTATCTTTCCAGTACCACAGTTCAGCCTTCTGAACTCCATGGCTCTAAGTCCATCAGATATAGTTCACTGCAGCGTCTGATGACTATTTATGGCCCTAACAGCTCCATGTTGACTATATACAACGCCTCTTAGGAGGAGGGGAGGGTAGTGTTCAACATATAGGGGTTTGTAACTTGACAAAAGAATTCTGCGGGGAGCTGTGCACTCCTCAGAGGTCACAGAGAAGAAGTATTAGTAAGAGGGTGGCCTGCATCAGCTACTGAGACTGCACATTCCTTCATCTTGACATTTCCCAGCCTCCAAACTCTCAGGCATACACCTTCTGTCTTAGTCAGGGTTTCTATTCTTACACAAAACATCACAACCAAGAAGCAAGTTGGGGAGGAAAGGGTTTATTCAGCTTACACCTCCACATTGCTGTTCATCACCAAAGGAAGTCAGGACTGGAACTCAAGCAGGTCAGGAAGCAGGAGCTGACGCAGAGGCCATGGAGAGATGTTACTTACTAGCTTGCTTCCCATGGCTTGCTCAGCCTGTTCTCTTACAGAACCCAAGACTACCAGTCCAGGAATGGCATCACCCACAATAGGCCCTCCTCCCTTGATCACTAATTGAGAAAATGCCCCACAGCTGGGTCTCATGGAGGCATTTCCTCACCTGAAGCTCCTTTCTCGGTGATAACTCCAGCTTGTGTCAAGTTGGCACACAAAACCAGCCAGTACACCTTCCTTGCTTGTTGTATTTTGTTATAGCAGGCCAGACCAAGACACTGACACAGCCAGCTACCTACTATAAGGAAACCCTCGGTTCTCTCCTATCCCAGCAGGAAGCACGACTAAGCTGAGCTGACAAGATCAAGATCAAGCTATGGAAGCTGCACCCACCTGCTTCCCTCTTCGGCAGATGAGTTCAGTGGGTTCCAAATACCCACAGGCACACATGTGCACACACACAAGCACATACTCACATGCACATAATATATACATGCAAAATCTTTTTTAAAACATAATAATTGGGGGCTGGAGAGATGGCTCAGGGGTTAAGACCACTGACTGCTCTTCCAGAGGTCCTGAGTTCAATTCCCAGCAACCATATGGTGGCTCACAACCATCTGTAATGGGATCTGATGCCCTCTTCTGGTGTGTCTGAAGACAGCAACAGTATATATTATGCTTAAAAAAGCATAATAATTGAGATCCATGCCATGAAAGAGAGCCCAGAGAGCCAGGAGCCAGATGCTGGAAATCCCAGAGACCCAGGATAGAACAAAACACAAACAGAAAAAAAGAAGTCAATGAAATGATTCCTAATGGTTGGTGTCTGGCGCAACTGTCATCAGAGAGGCTTCACCCAGCAACTGATAGAAACAGATGCAGAAACCCACAGCCAGACATTAGGTAAAGTTTTGGGAATCCTAGGGAAGAGGGGGAGGAAGGATTGTAAGGGCCAGAGGGGTCAAGGACACCACTAAAAACAATAACAATAGACCCAAAACCTACTAACTGGGGCCCACAGAGGGTCACAGAGACTGAACCACCAGCCAAGTAGCATGCATGGGACTGACCTAGGCCCTTCACACATATGTTCCAGTTGTGTAGCTTGATCTTCTTGTGGGACTCCATTCATTTATTTATTTATTTATTTATTTATTTATTTATTTCATGTATGTGAATACATTTGTCCCTCTCTTCAGATATACCAGAACAAATATGCAGTAAGTTAAAGGACAAAATTCCAAGTTAGAATGAGGCAAAACATCTGACCAAGTGGCAAGAGAGACAAGAACCAGGTCGAGTGGGGTTCCTGAGTGGGGATACCACTGTAAAACATCTCACCAGGTTATCAAACTTACAGAAAATAGTGTAAAATTAGCACATATAATTTTAGAGTCAAAATAGCAAAAAGCCTGCATGTTTTAAAGAGACACGAGGCTCTGAGGACAGACATCTGATAATTAAAGGAGATTTAGTTATATTAGTTTCACCTAAAAACTGTAAATTTGCAGTGTGTGCTAGTCATTTAATTTTTTTCTTAAAAGATTTTGTTTATTTTATGTCTGTGAGTGCACTGTAGCTGTCCTCAGCCACACCAGAAGAGGGCATCAGATCCCATTACAGATGGTTGTGAGCCACCATGTGGTTGCTGGGAATTAAACTCAGGAACTCTGGAAGAGCAGTCAGTGCTCCTAACTGCTGAGCCATTTCTCCAGCCCCTCTTGTGGGACTCTTTTTTTTTTTTTTTTTTTTTGGTTTTTTGAGACAGGGTTTCTCTGTATAGCTCTGGCTGTCCTGGAACTCACTCTGTAGACCAGGCTGGCCTCAAACTCAGAAATTCACCTGCCTCTGCCTCCCAAGTGCTGGGATTAAAGGCGTGCGCCACCACCTCCCGGCTCTTGTGGGACTCTTAACAGTTGGAGCAGATGTGACTCTGTTGCCTCACTTTGGGTCCCTCTCCCTCTAGGGGGCTACCTTGCGTAGCCTTAGTAGGAGAGGAGGTGCCTAGTCTTACTACAACTTGATATTCCACGCCTGGTTGATAGCCATGGAGACCTGAAGAGAAATGGAGGAAAGGGACTGGGGGAGAGGGGCAGCTAGGAGGACAAGAGGGAGAAGAAACTGAACCTGGGTGTTTTATTTTAAATTTTAAACACCAAAATAAAAATAAACTTTACATATAAAAACCAATAATTATGTACTGTAATAATTTCAAAACGCTTAGAAGAAAGGAGTTTGGATGCTCTTACCATAAATGATAATCATGTTTAAGACGACAAATGGGCATTCCCTGATTTATACATTTATTTGTACTTTAAGTGTGCAAGCGTTTGTGTGCATAGATGTGAGCCCACTGTGTCCCTGTAGTGAGGGCCCACAGAGGCCAGAAGATGACACTGGATCCTCTGGAACTGGAGTTAAGAGATGGTTGTGAACCTTCACGTGGGTGCTGGAAATCAAACCTGGATCCTCCGTAAGAGCAGCCAGTGTTCTTAACCTCCAAGCCATCTCCCCTCTGTATACCCTGACTGAAATAGTACACAGCCTCTACATGTACTGAAACACTCTGGTACCCACTAAAGTGTATAGTGTTGTGCATCACGAAACTAAACTAAATTTAATTTAAAAGCTCTAGTGGTAACCAGTGGAATTAGGGCCAAAAGCCTATCTTGTGTGAAGTTCGAAAAGTTCCTACAATTTCCCCGAAAATTCCCCAAAAGACAGAGAAACATGGTGCCAAATAATGTCTGCTCTCAGTGTTGTCTGTTCTTTACCATAAAGGATAGTGGCTAACAAACTCCAATTTAAGCTAAAATTGTGCAGGCTGGGTAACCTGGGGCAGCTATGTCATCAATATGAGACAGAGCATAGTTACAGTGTACAAAACTGCCACACTAACGGAGTCATGCAGGTGTTTAGGACAGCTGGGAATTCACAAGGCATGTGCCCCTCTACCCCGGCCCACCCCAGATGATAAAAAGGCCGCAGGTGTTTTCCGGCATTCCGTCTTCCGAAGAAAAAAAGGGTGCACAATTAAGGCCAGCTAACAAAAACCTGAAGACGCCATATTTCTCCTCAGCTGAACTAGGTTACCTTCGCTCTCCTTACAGCTGTGCAGGGCCCCTGCTGCAACTGCATACAGGACAGACACATTGCCCAGAGGTCTTCAGGAGGCAGCCTGAGCCAGGCCCAAGCTGTATCTGCATATTCATTTCCTTAATTAGCATCCTCTCCAATCCCCGCAAGTCACATGATTCCTCCACGTTCTCTGGCCCTTGGGTCCCCTCCCTTAGTCTCATGATTTATTAGTCACTTTATTTTGCCAGAAACTCCTAGGAAGTAGAAAGATGGGAAAGATCTGTCTGCAGGGCTTGTAAGGGACTGTGCTGAGGCAAGGACTCCTGTCTGGCTCTCTGTCCCTTTTTTCTACTCCTTCAGACCACCTCTGGCTGAAGCCGCATCAGAGAACCTATGAGCCATCAGTCTCCAAACTCAGCGAGATAACACACACAACACACTCCCCAAAGCATCTACTGAATCCTTACTTGTTCACAAGCGGGATGCTCAGGGCCCAGCCAGCAGCGAAGTCGGGATATTTAAAGACTGTCGGGTTCTCGGAGAAGGCGTAATGGTGGATGATCGTCGACTCTTCGTCATACAGTGCTTTTCCTAAAAACCATTCCTGTTTAATAAAGAGATAAAATGGAATTCTTGAAAAGCCACTTAATTGTAAGGCCAAAAGCCAAGTTGTAGCAACAGAATTAGTCGACTAAATATCTTGGGAGACAAAGTTAAACATGAATTATATTTCTGTAGAATCCAAATGAAAATATAATTAACATGAGTATGATAAGCAATCTATCACAATCTTTATAGTTAAGAAGTAATTCAAGATCAGATCATTGGTGTGAACAAAATACTAGCTATCATTATACCATAAATATGATTTTTTTTTAATTTTCAAAAACCCTCTTATTGCCTACATTTGTATGTGCAAATGTGTGCCATAAATATAATTGTTCTTAATTTTAAATTGTGTTATTAGAGAGTGTGTGTGTGTGTGTGTGTGTATGTATGTGTGTGTGCAGCATGTATGTGTAACCAGATGACAATTGTGGGTCCTAGCATTCAAACTTAGACAGTCAAGTTTGGCTACAGGTGCCTTTACCCCTTTCTCCAGCCTGAGTGGTATTTTTATAGAATACTCCACATAAGAACATTAAGGTGGAGGCTGGTGAGATGGCTCAGGGGGTAAGAACACCTTCTGCTCTTCCAAAGGTCCTGAGTTCAAATCCCAGCAACCACATGGTGGCTCACAACCACCCTAATGAGATCTGACGCCCTCTTCTGGTGTGTCTGAAAACAGCTGTAGAGTACTTAGATAAAATAATAAATAAATCTTTGGGCCAGAGAGAGCAGGGACTGAGTGAGCAGGGTTTACCGGAGCGAGAGTGGGACTGACCAGAGCGAGCAGACATCCTAAAAGCCAATTCCCAACAACCAGATGAAGGCTCACAACTACCTGTACAGCTACAGTGTGTATTCATATACATAAAATAAATAAAAAATCTTAAAAAAAAATAATAATTTTAAGGCGAGCTGGAGAGATGGCTCAGAGGTTAACAGTACTGGCTGCTTTTCCAGAGGTCCTGAATTCAATTCCCAGCAACCACATGGTGACTCACAACCATCTGTAAAGGGATCCGATGCCCTCTTCTGGTATGTCTGAAGACAGCTACGGTGTACTTATAAACATAAAATAAATAAAATCTTTTTTAAAAAAAAAGAATATTAAGGTGAAGGAAACCATAGAGTTTCTTATAAAGACTTACTTATTTATATTTTATGTGGATGAAGTTTTTGCCTGGTTGTCTGTCTAATGCACCACATGCATGCAGTGGCCAGAAGAGAGCATCAGATCTCCTGAAGTTGGAGTTATAGATGCCTGTAAGCCACCATGTGGATGCTGGGGTTCAAGCATGGACCCTTTGTAAGAGCAGCCAGCGCTCTCAACCCCTTAGCTATCTCTCCAGCTCTAACCACAGAGGTTTAAAATAAATCTTTGAGAAGTTCCTTCCAGAGTTATATTTTCCACTCATTCATTCATTCATTCATTCATTCGCTCCATATTTAGCAAGAGCCTACAACGATCAGGGATCAACTTGTACAATTGAGAGGGGATAGGAACTAAAGGAGGTGCAGCAATCGACCAGGGGTTGGAGGTGGGCGGAGCCTGCCCTGGAAAGAGAGAGAAACCTCTTAAGATAAACAATCAAGAAGCTCATGGTGGAAAATAAAAGCAAAGCAAACAAACAAACAGAATCTGAGGAAGAACAGTAAATGCATTTGGTATGCCTAAGTCCCCAGAGTGGAGGAACTAAAATCATCAATGATTAGTAAGTACCACGTGTCTGGCACACAGTAAGTGCAGGGAACCTGATAGGAAAAGAGGCAAATGGACCAGATTGGGCTTCTCGTACTAGAGGAATGTTATCTGTGTTCAAAGTGCAATGAAAAACATCCTCAGCCAGCCACAACAGGACAGCCTGGCTCAAACCTCCACAGCCACCAAGAAAAACCAAGCATAAGAAAAACACACACAGCTGCGCCAGGAAAGCTCAGGAAACAACAACGGAAGTAAGGACCAGAAGAGCTGATTCCAGACCAGGAAGGCCCATGCTTCCAACCTCTCCATCCCTTCTCACAGGGCTTTTACCACCTGAACCTTCCGTGCCAACACTGCTTGACGCAAAACGTATCTTATTTTATCTCCTAATTACAGTGTCCAGCTATTATAAAGCACATAGGACTACCTATTAATATTTTTATTGAGGTCATAAACTATTTTAAGGAAGGACTCAATGGAGACTCTGTAGAAAGATCATACATCTTCCTTCATAACTAATGGCTTTCTTAGTAACTCTGTGGAAAGAACAACAATAAGAAAGGTATAACTGGAAAATCAACCAATGACATTCTACAAGGACTACTTGCAACCACCACCTTGCCCCATTGCTATTAAAAATAAATCAAAGTTAATATGCCTTATCAGCTATACAGATGTTAAAGGCATACTATGGGGTGGAAAAGCTCAAACAAGGAGATTTACAGAAACCAGCTAAGAAGGCATTTGGACCGAGATCAATTACTTTAATAACTATTAAACTTATACATTTAAAACATTGAATAAGGACCTAAGTTTGCATTGGCACAGAAGCCTGGAAGACAGTGAGGAGGACAGTATCAGAATCAAAATGCCCAGTCAGTTCCCAACGCATGGCACAGTTATTATTTCAGTGTGGCTTCTTTGTGTCAGCATTGACCTTCTTTTCCTCCTAAGATTTCAAACAGTAGAGGGAAAAAAAAGTTCCACTGGTTTGAACTGACCTCAACATTATGTAATCTATATTCCGTCATGCTACTTTCAAAAGAAATAAAACATCTTAGATTTTATTTTCTCCATGCAGCAGAGTTCAGAAAGGGAAGGCAAACGTCTCCTTTTGCCTCCAATCTGAACTTGCTTCTCATGAACTCCCTTTGAACTTCTCCATTTATCAGCCCAATTTCATTAAAGAGTCTCCGTGAGTCACCATCTCCCCTGCAGAATTAGAACCATGGGTAATGAAGCAATCGTCTCCAAGTGAAGCCCCAACCCCAACATTGGAAAGAAAAAGAAGATTTAGGGGTCTCCCACCAGTCAGAAAGAGACGTAAAAGCCTCACCAATAGTTTACACAAAACGCAGCAACATGCTCCATAGCTGTGGCTGGCACCGTCTGGGAGGACAGGAGGATCGGCGTTTGTATGCCTTCTCCTACCTAATGGACTTACCATCCAGTTACATCCGTGGCTTCTCAGAAATCAACGGAAAGAAGCCACAATGGATGCTTCCAACACTTAACACCCATCAAAAGCAGTGGGTTTTATTACACTGGTGGACCATGCCCTCTTACAAAAGCAGTCTATTGACAAGTGTTGGCCAGTTCTTATTTCTGCACCAGCACACATGACCTGTATGCCACAGAAATGAGTTACATACATACAAGCATGCAAAACATCCCCACACGTAAGATAAAATAAAAGCATAAGTAAATAAAAGTACTTGTGTGTGTGTTATATATGTGCCCTTTTCTGATGAGGAAAAACAGTCATTTTAATTTTATTCCTGTAGAAAATTGGTCTCTGATTCTACAAAGGTGCTGCTGCTGCTGCTGCTGCTGCTGTCGCTGCTGCTGCTGCTGCTGCTGTCGCTGCTGCTGCTGCTGCTGCTGCTGCTGTCGCTGCTGCTGCTGCTGCTGCTGCTGCTGTTATTGCCTTTGCTATGGTTTTCACTTCCTTATGTTGTCAACACAAATAAATACACTTTTTCACAGAGAATGGTTTGTGTTCTCTGTAAGCTGTAAGCCTCAGGGAATTTTATCACACCGCTTTCCAAAAATCAAGCTGCTATTTCAAATATCTCTTAGTCAAAATTACGTTTTCCCTGAATTATTGTCCCCTAAGTCAAAGCAAGGTTTTGAAGTCATACACACCTTAGATGGGTCATATTGTCTGAGCGTTTCTAGGAGTCTGGGGACTTGTATTCTTGTCTCTTCTTCACAGAAGAAAATCCATGCTGAATTCTTGCTATACGTTATAGAAAAGCTGATGGGAAGAAATGGGTTACAGCACACGTGTTCATGGTACATATTCTATATAAGGCAGGAGAGGAGTTTGCAGGAAGGTTTAAGCCAGTATCTAGGAAATGGTGGATGGTCAGCAGAAGGCAAGGTGTCTGCTGTGCATACTCCATATATTCTCACTTTGTGTATCAGCTTCACCTGAGAAAAAAAACAGGGACCACCAGTCTCTAGATGGTGAGAGCTCTCATAATTCAATCTACATATAGCAACAGTTTAGAAGAACAATTTCAAACATAAGTTTGAAACATGTTGTCATTTAAGAAAGAAATACACCTAAAAATAAAAAATAAAAAATAAAAACTTTAGGGATGGAGAGAAGGCTCAGTGGTTAAAGGACTGACTGCTTTTGCAGAGGATATAGTTTCGGTTCCCAGCACCCACGCCCATCTGTAACTCCAGTTGCAGGGGATCCAACGCTCTCTTCTGGCCTCTGTGGGTACTGCATGCAAGTAGTGCACATACACACAAGCAGGCAAATATTCATACCCATAAACTAAAATAAATCATCTTTTAAAAGAAAGTAAGAAAAAACTAATTATAATTAAGAACTAGTCATGAAAAAAATCTAGTTCCTACAGTAATCACAAAATATAAAACTCAAGTTTAATCCATTTACCATCTCAGGAAATATACAGCCTCCTAATAATTTGAAAAACCTTCCTAAGAAGTACAAGAGTGTGGAGGCCCAAATGCCAATGATTGACACAGTTGAGTTAAAGGTACCTACTGCGGTAACAAGGGAAGGATGGTCCAAGCACCTTCCTGCTTCGCCAGCTGATGGAGAAGGAGGACTCTGGGGAGATCCTGAAAACATAATGACCAAAGGGGAAAAGTAAGACTAAAAAACCCTCCAAAAAAATGCAAAAAGGCACTGTCATCTGATTTGCTGTCCTTGGCACTGTCGTCTGAAAGTCAAGGAGCTATCCATCCATGGCACTCTTGTTAGCACTGCTGTTACCCAGGTTACCCTGAGGCCACTGCACTGAAGTTTCTCAGTAGAACTCAACCAACTCCCCCCACCCCCACCCCCACAAATGCTCATGGCCAATGTGAGGAATTAATTGGAGATTTGCAAATGTAACCAGGGTGGGAAGACTCTGGAGTTGCTTATCAGGAATAACTCAGGGGCACAAACAAAACTTGTACATACCTGTAAGCAAAACGTGTTCTGTGAAACCCTGTTGTCTGAACAATATTCCATCTATCTTGTGTGCCAAATTTTTGTTTAAAGTACACAAAAATATCTGTAAGGGTGTTTTGCACCATAGAAACAACTCCCTAAGCCTAGATCCTAGAAATATCATCCTTAATTACTCAGACAATAGGAATGGCTTCCTGAAAGGTCTACTGATTGATAAACACAGAAGGAACCAAAGGAGCCTTAAAATAAAGCACCGTAGCTACAGAAATACACAACAAATACAGACAAAGCACAATGATCTCAAGGCTGTGCACATTAGCTTGGAATTCCACTGCTATTTGCTATATTTCAAGTTGTTGGGAGTACCAAAAGTCAGAATTTCACATCTGATACGCTTGAGCCTTTTTCCTCCTAATAAGCATTATTGTGTCTCCTACTGTGTATTAGCTGGAAAACGAATCCATGGTGGCTGCTAACAAGGAGCTTAAGAGTGAATTCCTAAACATCTGAGATGCTATGAGGGCAGCTACACTCACCACGACACCACCAACAGACGCTACACTTGAGATACATGGTCCCAAAATAATTTCAATTCCACACCACTATTCCAGTATATATACAATTATTCCCATACATATACATATGGATTTTAATATAAATTGCTTCTGCTAGATATCAAATTACCCTCATTTCCTTCTTCTATGTGGTATTTGTTTCAATTTTTATATACAAATTTTTAAATCAATAGTTAGGTCAGACAAACAATGTGACATGCTCAGAAGCCAGCCTAAAGGCTGAATTAAGTTATCTAAGATAGAACAAAATCAATAATCCAGGGCCTCTCTACTATTGCTTCTGAATTATGTTACAAATTTTCATCCCCTTTTAAAATGTGTAATGTATACACATAAGCAAATATATTCATGAATGATAATATAAGAGCAAAAACATGTATAAACTAATGATATTAATATTTATATAATACAGAAATAATTATATTTGAATGTTAATGTGAACTAAGAAGCAAATACTGTTAAAATCTTGAGATAGAAAGCAAGGGCTAATGAATCACCAAGCAGCCATTAAAATCATGATAAAAAGTACAATCCCAGTGAAAATGCCTTTCTGTCAAATGGAGAAACTGGTCTGATTCCTATGATAAAGCAACTTCTTATGAGAGCAAAGACTGAAGCAACCAGAAAGTGACAAAGTTCGTTTTTGCAATGTTAGAATGATGAGCTGCGTGCTTCCAAAAGCCTTCAGTAAAGTTACCATAGGATGATATTGTTTTTCCTTTAAATTGAGGGTTGTCTTCCTTTTC
>NW_022196905.1:144170626-144181173 GCF_008632895.1 Mastomys coucha | reverse complement strand
TTTTAAGATTTATGTATTTTACTTATATGAGTATATTGCAGCTATCTTCCAAGGACATTAGATCCCATTACAGATGGTTGTGAGCTACCATGTGGTTGCTGGGAATTGAACTCAGGACTTCTGGAAAAGCAGTCAGTGCTTTTAAGCACTGAGCCATCTCTCCAGCCCATGTCTTCCTTTTCTATTGCTATGATAAGACCATGACCAAGGCAACTTATAAAAGAAAATGCTTTATTTGTGTTTATGCTACCTGGTATACAAATCTGTCCGTCCAACCCCACTCCTGGTACCAACTTCTATCTTTGTTGCTTTTCTATTATAGTAAGACATTATTACCAAGTTTACTTATAGAATAGAATATGTATTTGGGGTTTACGAGTATCAGAAGATTCACAACAACCACGGTGGGGAGCATGCCAGGGGGTATGCAGGCCTGACAATGGGGCAGTAGTTGAGAGTTCACATCTTGAGACAAAACCACAGGGCAGAAAACGCTAACTGGGAACGGAGTGGGCAAGGCCACCCTCAGTGGCAAGTCAACAAGCCTCCTAACCCTTCCCTAACAGTTCTACCTACTGAGTGTCACAGGATTTCCCCTGTCCAATTATATTAGTGTAGAGGAGGTCTGTGATTGGACAGGGAAAAGGGAGGTGGAGCTAAGAGTTGGAGAGAGAGAGAAAGAGCAAGAGAGAGAGAGAGAGAGAGAGAGAGAGAGAGAGAGTCTCAGGGTAGGAGGCAAAGGAAGATAACTATGGACTGAACCCGCATGGCGATTATGAGCCACAAGTAGCTATGATGTCATAAGTTTAGAAATATTGGCATAAAGCTTTTATCATTATCAATTGCCTCTGAAAGTATTATATTGGCATCTTGCAAATTGTGATATTATTGATACATAAATCTAATTGGTTAATTAAGCTTTAAGAGTCTTGATTTTACCAGGTTACTGGGTATTGTAAGGTTGGTGGTTCCATTTGATTAATAGAATGTGGGACAGAGCCAATGAAGGAGAGGGAACTAGCGGTTCGGGGACAAGCAAGCCAGATTTGGGGGGAGGGGGCAAGCTAAAGAGAGTAAACAGCGGTGGCAGGAGCACGGAAGCATGGTCCAGCCCTGTGGAGAGCTGAAGGGTTCATTTTTTAGTATTCCCCACAACAACTGGGGAACAAATATTCAAACATATGAGCCCCTGGGGGTCAGTTTCATTCAAACCAATACAAGAGGAATGGAATGCTCCACAGATTACTTGTGAGTCCATATTCTACATCGCAGTGGTGGGCCATGTTTGATGTCAACAGGTAGCACCAGGCTTCCATGCCAACAGCAAGAACACTTTGCTGGTAGAGCCTAGATACCAGCTTATGAATGACTTCTACCACAATACAAATACAAGAAGAGTTTAGTTGGCACAAAGAAAGGAGATGAATCCTCTTCTGAAATAGATTCTATGGACTAATAGGAGACTAAACCTATTCCTGGCTTCACCATGTTTCGTTCACCAGTTTGGCATGTCTCCTATCTGCTTCTACTGTGACTATAAGAAGGGCCAGGTTGCTGTCTTTGTTTCATGCCTTTGTATCTCTAAGTATTTAATAAATATGTATCTTGTTGATTACAGTCCCTGGATGTGTGCTCAAAAATGACAAGCAGGCTCCAGCTGCTACCCACAGAAACCTAGTCTTCACTGATGTTAGAACAAGCCAAGTTCATTTTAATTATAGAGAAATGTTAGTCCAGTCTAGCCAAATGTCTAAGAGCTTTTATTCTTATCACATGCATACCACGTCTAAATTATTAAAAGTCACAATAGGGGCTGGTGAGAGGATTCAGTGGGTGAAGGTGATTGCTGCTGAAGCCTGACAGCCAGAGTTCGATCACCAGAACGCACATAAAAGTGAGGTAGAGCAACTCCACAGAGTCGTTCTCTGACCTCCACAGGCACACACACGCACACACACACAATGCTAGCACAGTTATAATAAATAAAACAAATTGTTTTAAAAGGTCACAGTATTCTATCAAATTATTTATGTTTAATCCATCACCACAAGATTTAGACCACCTTTAAAGGTGCTATGTCACCGGCTCTAAGACACCTTTACACACAAACAAATGTTTGGGGTTTTGTTGTTGCTGCTGCTGCTTTTAAAGCTTTTTGTTATTGTTTTGTTTTTTGAGGTATGGTTTCTTTGGGTAGCCTTGACTGCCCTGGAACTTGCTCTGTGGACCAGGCTGGCTTCCAACTCACAGAGATCCACCTGCCTCTGCCTCCTGAGCGCTAGGATTAAACATGTGCACCACCACGACCTGGTGAAACAAATGTTTTTTAATAAGCCATTGGAAAGAGGGCTTTTTTTTTTTTCTAGCCAGAGATACCGCTGTGGGAGGACTGCTCACCTAGCAGAACAAAGGTCCTGGATTTGTTCCTCAGCACTGAAAAATAAAGTTAAAAAAAGAAAGGAAAAACAAACAAACAAACAAACAAAAAGAGATGCTGGGGAGATGGCTTAGTGGGTCAGGGTGCTCACTGAGCATGCACAAGAAACTAAGCTTGATCCCCAGCATACATATAAAAGCCCAGCATGGCTGCGCATGCCTTTCCCCAACAAGGCGGAGAGCAGAGACAAGAGGACCACTGGAGTTTGCTGCCTAGCCAGCCTAGCAGAAGATACGGCAAGCTCCAGGTTCAGTGGGAGACCCTGTCTCTGAGGAGTAAAACGGAGCGAGAGGGCCGGTACCTCACAACCTCCCTAGGCCTGCAGAGGTGTGTGTACCCATAAATGAACACACAGGCACACACATCCACAAGCATGCACATGCACGCACATGCACACACAGAGAAAATCCATTGTTGACAGCCACTGGTGACTTATGCCTGCAATCCTAGCTCATAAAAAGTTGAGGCAGGAGGATTGCTACCAATTCAAGCCTGGGCTACACAGTGAGTACCAAGCCTATGCAAAGATAAGAGGGGAAGTGTTGTGGATGGGCCTGGTGCTGTTCTTGTGAACCAATCCCCTAATGTATAAAGGAGCCAATCACACTAGGCAGGGAGGAGGAACTTCTGGATTGGAGGGAGGAAGAGTGGAAGCAGGAGAGAGTTAGCCCCTTTTAGATGGGGATAGCGTGAGGATAAGATGTAGCTACGAGTGTCTCCCAGTTTCAATGGTGGATCATTCTTATAAAAGCCCACCAGAGGATTTAGATTTAATAAGGCTTACAAGATTAGGATTTTAGTTGTTGCGCCCAGTGGTTGAGTTACCACTGTTTCTGAACTAAGTCTGTGTGGTGTTTTCCTTCATGCTGAGGTTCCACTGGGTTCAAGAAAGGTACAGCGACAAAGGTCGTGGGGGATTTGAAGCATGGGGTTGGCAGGGTAGGGACCCGCCAGCAGGAACTTAAGAGAGCTGGGTGGAGACATTTCAGGAGCTCCAGGACAGAGAGTTTCCCATGAGATAAAACAGGTTGGCCATTTCCTACCAGTGCATGATCGGACAGCCCACCCAGGGCAGAGAGTAGCCTTGCACAAGGCACAAGCGCTCGTTTTCTAATATTTCCTGCAACAGGGAAGGAAAAGGAAGAAGAGGAGAGAAAAGGAGAGAGGGGAAAGAGAATTTCCAAATACAAAATCAAGAAGAAAAGGAGAATGTTGTGTTGTATTTTCCGAGGGATGGATATTCCGAGGACAGTAAAGGCTCTCCCGCAGTCTATGGATGCCTGGCCCCCAGCCACCACACCACCGTTTGGAATCTAAAAGGCTACATGCAAATGTGTGCAGCTAGGGAAATAGTGCTACAGCCGAAGCATAAAAGGACTAGAAACGCAGCTGATCAAACATGGGTAAGTGAAAGGGTTTGGGGACCCCAAAGGTTGATCACAGTACTCTTAACCTGTCAATGTGAGCCCTGTGTTTGAATCAAAGCCCACTTCTGCCTCCTCATCCTCTCCAGGACTCTATGATCTCTTTGAAGATGGCCCCCTGGGTTTTGCATCAGGGCTTCCTTTGAACTCTTTTGTTGCCAAGGCTCATAGTTAAAGCGCCTAATGATTACTGAAAGCAAACAAACGTAAAGCCAGCTATCTAACTCGTGAGTGGGTCCCAGCACATGTACATATTCATTGGCTTCATTAGGAAAGGGGCCTTGATGCAGTGTCATGGCTGGCAAACGACTTAGTCATCTGTTTGGTTTGGGTTTGTGGTGCTGGGGTCTCTGCCCATGTTGAGAACGCACCCTACCACTGAGCTACACAGCCAGCCAGAGACTGCTAACGTTAACACAGAGGAGAACCACGGAGACTTGATGTCTAGAGATATTAATGGCACAAATGAGGGGGCTGGCATATGAACACACACAGGAGCAGTGATATTTAAATTGTTGTAAATAATTTTAATCTTTCTGCCTCTGTCTGGAAAAGCATTCAGTGATTTAATTCAATCGCAACTCGTCTCTCCTTTCAAAAGTCTACTTTATATGTATGCATATGTGCCTGCATACTGGGCTCTGAACCAGGATCCTCTGTAAGAGTAGCCGGTGCTCTAACCACTGAGCCATCTCTTCAGCCCCTGGTCTCTCTTTGTCCATAGATACTTCTCAGCCCTTGTGATTTGCCCTCACCTTCATCTTCTAAACTAGGCTTTGAAGAACAAGACTTTCTGGTCTCCTCACCCCACTCTGCAGAATGTGCTAGATCAGACAGCAACATCAAGACATTTACAGATATTAGGTAAATATGCTAAGAGCTTGGGGCTGGTGAGATGGCTCAGTGGTTAAGAGCACCGACTGCTCTTCCAGAGGTTATGAGTTCAAATCCCAGCAACCACATGGTGGCTCATAACCATCCTTAATGAGATCTGATGCCCTCTCCTGGTGTGTCTGAGAACAGCTACAGTGTACTTACATATAATAAGAAATATTTAATATATATATATATATATATATATATATATATATATATATATGCTAAGAGCCTGAAATCTAACCCCAGCTCTTGTGTAGCCCTTGGGCACTGAACTGAGCTGTTAGGCCCACAAGTAAACAATAATGAAAATCCACACTAGACCTGGTGGCACAAGCCTTTAATCCCAGCACTTGGGAGGTAGAGGCAGGTGGAGCCTAGCCTACAGAGTGAGTTCCAGGACAGCCAGGGCGACACAGAGAAACCCTGTCTTGGAAAAAAAAGTCAAAAAAACCCACATCTGCTTATTATTATAACTCCTTCTGTAAGAAATATATACTTATTATCATAATAGGGCTGTATGATATGCTTCTTGGAACATATATGAGACAGATTTATAACCTTTAAAATATAGGATTCATTTATAGGTTAGAGTATTATGAGTGACATTATATTAATAGTCTTTCCAAGAACCCAAGTATGTGTATGTGTGTATATATATTATATATACATATTCCATATACCTGTCTTAATCATTAACTGTTTTTCTCGAAAGAAAATGTATTACAGCATTATAAATTTTATTTATAAGTGATGTACTTTGAACTAAACTACTAAATATATTTTTATAGCACATATATATTTTTAACTAATCATTTTCTCATAAAAGCATTAAACCCTGGTTTAAAGACCTGATTTCTGGAGGCCAAGTATTCCCATCTGAATCTTAGCTTTTTTTTTTTCATTCCTGAGCCATGTGACCTTCAGTATGTTCCCTGAACTAGCTGTGGGCCTGTTATTTCCTGTAATGAGCTAACACAATAGTCAGGGGGAACAAGTCAGTTACTACATGCCAAGCACTTAATAACTATTAATATAATTGTTGGTTTTAGTCAATTTTGAGCATCTGCTATGCACCGGGTACGGTGGCCCGAATGAGATGAGGATGTTCCCTGTGAGCTGGGGTATCTAACACTTGCTTCCCAGTTGTTGGTAGTGATGTTTGGGATGTCAAAATTGGCTTTGCAGTTGGAAGTACCATTAGAGGCCAGCTCTGGGGATTCAAGATCTCCATCCGTTCCCAGTGTTCTCTTGCCCTCTTATCTCTCTCTACCTCTCCCTCCCCCTTTCTCTCCCTCCCTCCCTCAGTCCCTGGAGGAGGGAGAGCACCCTCCCTCCCTCCCTCCGAGGGGGTGGGGGGCAAATGCACGCATGTACACTCAGCTCTCCTTCCCTCCCTCTCTCCTGTGCTTCGCCCTCCCTTCCCTCCTCCCTCAGTGCCTCCTCCCTCTTCAGTTTTGTACTTGTATATCAAGATGTGAGCTCTCAGCTTGCAGCTCCAGCCACCATGCCTGCTGCTTGCCACCTGCTGCCATGCAGTCTCACCAACATGGACTCAAATCCTCCAGAATCATATGCGCATAAGATCCCTTCCTTTCATAAGATGCTTTGGTCAGCATAGAATGGTCACAAATACACGCCAGGCTTGACTACAGGAATATAATCAAGGGCCACAAAGAAAGCAACAGAGCCCCTGTCTCACATTTCCAGTGAGAGTCAGGCTGCCCATAAATGAAAAACAGCAAGGCCCCATGCTATGAAGGCAGAATGCCAACATAAAGGGACGGCCTGAGAGGCCACTGCTCACTAATGAACACAGAATCACAGACCTGCCTGTGGGTGCCTCTGACCTGGTTCCAGTAGAGATGTACAGGCAAGATGCTCACCTCTCTGCAAAATGTGACAGGCTGGGGGTGAAATGAGCTCACGCCTGCAGACAGCAAAGCATAGTACACAAGGCCAAAGAATAAAAGTGACGATCATGTGCACCCAGTAAAAGTTACCCATGGGGGCTGGAGAGATAGTTCAGCAGTTTAAAGCACTGACTGCTCTTCCAGAGGTCCTGAGTTCAATTCCCAGCAACCACGCGGTGGCTCACAATCATCTGCAATGGGATTTGATGCCCTCTTCAGGTGTGTCTGAAGACAGCAATAGTGTACTCACATATATACAATAAATAAATCTTTTTGTTTTCCTTCTCATTCTGGCCCCGCTCACTCTGACCCAAAGATTTATTTACTTACTATATGTAAATGCACTGCAGAGGAGGCTTACTTCATGTGCACACCTGCATATATTGACTCTTAACTTGGTCCCCTGTCTCCACTGACACTCACACCAATTGTGATGGTTTGTATATGCTCAGCCCAGGGAGTAGCACTATTAGGAAGTGTGGCCCTGTTAGAGTAGGTGTGTCACTATGGGCGTGGGCTTAAGACCCTCACCCTAGAAATCAGTGGATTTTCACCTAGTGGAAGTCAGTCTTCCACTAACAGCCTCCAGATGAAGATGTAGAACTCTCAGCTCCTCCTGCACCATGCCTGCCTGGATGCTGCCATGATGATAATGGACTGAACCACTGAACCTGTAAGCCAGCCCCAGTTAAATGTTGACCTTATAAGAGTTATCTTGGTCATAGTGTCTGTTCACAGTAGTAAAACCCTAACTAAGACACTGATGTTAACTCTAGAGAACAGAGGCCTAAAGCAACCTGCTTTCTCAAGTTCCTGACTCCAAATCCTACATGACAGCACTCCACTGACCTTACTGGATCAAGAGGCATCTTCCACCCTTGGGAAAATGGAGCATCTGCCACTGGCCTCCTTCATGACCTTTCTCATTAGTTTCAGCTGCCAATTTGACATAGCCTACAGTCCCCCAAGGTGTCGTGGGGTGTCTCAATGGAGGGATCCACAAGATCAGACTGTCCTATAGACTTGTCTATAAGAGACTGTCTTGATAAATGAGTCATGTAGGAAAAGCCAGCCAGTCCACTGTGGGTGGCAACAACCCTAGGCAGGCGGGTTTGGGTTGTAAATGAAAACAGACTGCATGAGCCAGAGAGGGAGCCAGCAGAAAGTGTTCTTCCATGGGTTCTCCTTCAAGTTCCTGCTTAAAAGTTCCTGCCTTGGGGCTGGAGAAATGGCTCAGCAGTTAAGAACACTGACTGCTCTTCCATAGGTCCTGAGTTCAAATCCCAGCAACCACATGGTGGCTCACAACCATCTGTAATGAGATCTGACACCCTCTTCTGGTGTGTCTGAAGACAGCTACAGTGTACTTATATATAATAATAAAAAAACCTTTGGGCCGGTGCAAGTGGGGCTGGAGTGAGTAGAGGTCCTGAGTTCAATTCCCAGCAACTACATGGTGGCTCACAACCATCTGTAATGGCATGCAATGCCCTCTTCTGGTGGGTCTGAAGGGAATAACAGTGTACTCATACACATTAAATAAATAAATCTTTTAAAAAAAAGAATTTATATTTTAAAAAATCCTATTTTCTCCTGGGATATTTTGTCCAGGTACTTGCAAAGAATAAATATTTATCAATAATAATATTTACTATATATTAGAGTACATTATTATTAACATATTATTGTGCAACAATAAATTATTTACAAATACATATTCATAAACTAAATAATAATAGATATTCAATGGATGGATAATTTCTTACTCAACAGCAGTGTAATAAATTCTCCAGTGTCATTAAAAAAGACCTTCTATGATGAACATCTTATTAACATCTATCAATCTCTACCCAAAAGAAAGGGTTTTGAGTAATTAAGCATCCACCTGTTTCCATCTCAAAACAAAAGTATGGTGTTAACATCAAAAAGCTGATGAAAGTCAAGGATGATGGTCCACACCTTTAATCCCAGGGCTCTGGAGGCAAAGGTGGGTGGATTTCTGAATTTGAAGTCTACACAGTGAGTTCCAGGCCAGCCAGGGCTACACAGTAAGACTGTGCCAAAAAAAAAAAAAAAAAAAAAACAAAAAACAAAAAACAAAAAAAAACCCTAAAGCAATAAAATGGCACGGCTGATTCTCAACACTAACCTTCTAATGAAGTACCTCACACTGTCTCCTTGCCAATAAAATAAATTTCTAAAATTAGGAAGTGTGAGGCCATCTTTCTCCGGCTTCTTGGAGCCAGACTGTGCCAGCCTGCCGGGCTTGTTTTATAGAGATAGGGTTGTTTTAATCTAATGAGCCAAGGCCTGACTAACTCGGCTCCAGAAAAAATTAAAAAAAAAAAGGCAATTTCCAAAACTTTCTGTGAACAGTCAAAGGAATAATTTATTGGTAAGGCTAGGGCTCTGCCAGGTTTTAAATAAGGCTTAGAGTCTCCCTGCAATATAAGGCGCAGTATGGGTGGGTAGGCGTGAGGGGAGAGGGCTCCGAAGGATCTGGCACAGCTCCACGGTGGCTGAGAGCAGAATCATCGGTCCCTGACCCAGATCAAGCATCTCTCAATAACAGGTGTGTTCCCTATTGGTGGGTTGACTGGAGAAATGGAAGTCTATCTTATCCACTGTTCAACCCATTCTTTAGTCTGCAAATTATTCTAAGCTTCACCCTCTGCTCCTCCCCGACCCCTCCGTGGCCTCTCATAGTAACTTCTTTGACCTCATTTACTGTGACCTTTTCCTTGTGCTAGATGTAATGAATAGTCTCATCGTAGCCTCTACAGAAGGCGCCTGGACCCTTGCTTGACTGGAAAGTACTAAACATGATGTCATAGAGCGTTCTGTCTCCTTTTCTTTTGTTCTTTCAACTTCATCTTATAGTGAAACCCCTTCGGTTTCCATCATTTTAGGCAGGACAGCTGGTAACTGGATTCCACATTCCGGAAGGTTAAAAAAAAAAAAAAAAAGAGGACTCAAATAATAGCAACCTTTCTTTGTATCCCAACATAGCTGTAACAAGAATAGAAGGCTCACACAAGTAATCCCTTTGAGAAGGAATTGTGCCAGGTTCAAAAAATGAAAGTCAAGTCGTAATTGGCAGCCAGATGTTATGGACCTTACAGGCATTTAAAAAGAAATCAACTCAGGTGCCTGATCGACTAGGAAAGTTGCCGGCACAAACACTTCAGTAGCGCCCTTCCTTCGCTTAACTTCTCGCCTGCGCCTGCGCATCAGCGCATCTGCGCCCCTCTTTAGGAAGAGAGACAGAGACAGAGAGACAGACAGAGACAGAGAGAGAAAGCAAGCAGGCAAGCAGGCAAGCAAGCTAGCTAGCTATAGGAGAAATGGTATTCCTTCAAAATCTGCTTTCTTCTATGTCCCTCAAATTTAGGGACCTCATATTTCACCAGCCGTGGTACCCATCACTCCAACATTCCTCTCCCCCAGCAATGCTTGTACCCCACAAGGATGACTGCTCAACTTCCAGACCCTGCTAGGCATCCCAGAGTATACCTTTCTGGAAATTCTCGTTGTTACCTTCCAGAACTCTGTTCTAAATCCATATCCTCCAGGTGATTTTTTTTCCTCTCTTTGCGACCTAATTTCACAAAAGTCTCAGCCCTCCCTCGTCCCCAGCCTCTTGGGCTGGTACAATACCAACTCACTTTCCACATAGGGTGGTGCTTCTTAAATGGCGTTACATGGACATCACGGCTTTCACAAACCTGTGGGGTGTCTAAAATCTCTTTTTCGTATAAACAGTCTGGTAGAATAAAGCCACAGACTCGGGCTGCATGGGTACACTAACCTGTATATCTTGTACTTCCAGTCTCCACCTAATGACTGTCACGCACAGTATCAAACAGTTACCATCTGTTTTTTAGTAATTAAAAAAAA